>NC_067403.1:187004420-187304420 GCF_016432865.1 Antechinus flavipes | reverse complement strand
TATTTATAATAGGTCTTTTAGTAACAGTAAAGAACCGAAAATTGAGGGGTTGCTCATTAATTAGAGAACAACTAAACAAGTTAGGATGATACTAGCAACTAGGTGAAGGGTAAGGTAGAATTAAGAAAAACTGATTTCAAATCCAATCTCAGAAACTTACTAGTTGTACAACTCTGAGTAAGTCACTTTAATCTTTCTCTGCCTATTTGCTCAATTGTAAAATAGAGATAATAGCACCTACTTTTGTCTCCATACCTTCTTTTCACATCTATTTCCTTTTCTTGCCTTTCATTGAGCTTAAGATTTGGGTTCACATCCTACCTTTGAAAAGTCTTTGTAAACAGTGATGTGGAGGATGGATTGCTGATTCCTTGTCCAACGAATTGACTTGAATTGGTTTATGCCAAAATTCTGTTGACACCTTTATCTCCCTTTTCCTCTTTTATTGAAAGCTAACATGGTAAAACAGATAGAGAATAAGATTTGGGTTCAAATGTTAATTTTGAAAGTTCCTTGGACACAGTAGAGTAGAGGATGGGTTGTTGATTCCTTGTCCAATTGAATTGATTTGAATTGGTTTATGCCAAAATTCGGTTGATGTTGGCTTTAATATACACACCCACGAGCTTTATTCATTTAGTTTCACGAGTAGCTGATACTCATGACTTGACCCAATGGCCAATTTAATGGCAAGACCTAGTTCTCGGACTCTGCAGACTAAGGCTCTCGTTCCATGCAGCTGCTAAGATAAATGAGAGCATCCTGCCAAGAGTCTTTCTGTTACTGCAAGTCTCTTTTTTTTTTCCCCTCGAAGAATCTCAAAGGTTTAGAATTATCACTAAAACAATCGGTTACTATGGTGACCATATTTTCCAAACCCCAAATGTGAACTCATGGTCTGGCCAGAGACCTTCCTCTCTACAAAAAAGTCTAGAAAAGTATATATTCCTTTCTTGAAATTAGGACTGACCCAATAAATTCATGATGTTTCCTGGGCAGAGATATATCTTCAAAACAGAATCCTCTTTATAAATAATTTAAAAAATAAAACCCGAGAACCAAATCAAATGAACCGCATTGCGTTGCCTCACCTATTCTTCAGAAAAGATAAAAATATTTGTAACTCTGAGTTTTCCAAATGTTTTATGAGGCACTGGAAAGTAGCCAAGGACAGCAAAGCATATGGGGATTAACAGTCATTGCAGGGAGTAGCTTCCAAGATATGGGAAAGAGAAAAAGGAAAAAATGTTTAAAAAAACCACAATCTTTTTGAATATCTTGGAACTCCAATCCCTTCAAGGTCAAAAATTGTCTTGAGAATCCGGAAACACCCGTGCTATTTATAGTGCCCAGAGTCCAGTGGTCAAATGTCTTTCTTATTCTTTCTTGGTCTTTTGTCAGTAACAAGCTCAGACATTTTAAATGCCTCTAAAATGTAGGCCAGCCAGGAAATGTTCTTGTCACTTACTTAATACTTACCTATTAAAAATGTTGTTCCAAGGAGCAGTATATTGTTTCCATGTAATCAGCAGCAATAGAAAAAGTTTATGAATTCCAAAGCCAAACCATTCTTTTCATATTAGGAAAGGTTTTGGGATCCATGACAAACCCACACAGAGATCAAGTTACATTTGCTAACAGTGTGTTAACAGGGACACATCCACGTGGACCCACTCAGGTCCACAATTGCACACTCAGGCACATGTCTCTCCTCAAGCACAAAGTGTGACAGAGCTGCCTTTTAAACACAATTGGAAATGCACTTCCAGAAATCTCCCAGGGAGAACGTGACTGGAACATGCATGAATCACCAAGAGATTATTTCTATTTTTCTGCAAATTCTGCAATAGCAGAGCCCTCCACCCTTTACTCTGGGGCTGCTGGTGTGAAGGTGCCTTGTCTTGTTGCTGAGGATCAGAAGGCAGAATGAGAGGCTTCTCTGTGCTTTCCAGAAGGTTGGTCTTCATCACCCTGGAACGTGACATTTCGATTTTGAGTCACTTTGCCAGTTTTTAAATAATCAATCTGTGATTCAATTAGCTTGGACTAAAACCCCATTGAGGTTTCCCAACTGTCAAGTCATTCTCTGATTCTGTAATCATAGACTTTTCACCACTTGGAAAGAATCTCTTCCTATTTATGCATTGATACACAGCACCTCATTTCTATCATGCAGGGTGCATCCTGGAATGGAGAAGACTTGAAAATAGGGGCTCTGTCTTTAAATAAATTATGCACAAGAAGGAAAAATCCCTATCAGTGTTCTCTCCCTTCTAATTACCATGTTCATCCATAGTTGTTTACAGGTTGTAAACCCTTCCCCTCCCCTGTCCTAAATGTGAGCTCCTTGAAGGCAGGGATTATTTTCTTGTTGTATACTCAGTCTGAAGCATTTTACCTTTGCTATAGGAGGTCCTTAATAAGTATATAATTATTGGATCAGGAAAAGGGGCTTTGTGAAGCTTAAGGTCATATAGAAATGAAAATTCTGCTTACTCTTTTATTATGATTGTGAGAAAGCATCCTCTTGAATATAACAGAGTGATTTCCATGATCATCCACAGCTTCCTCTTCCCATCCTAATCTCTTTTTGTATCTCCTTGAACTGACAAATCCTCTCAGCTGGAAAACAGACAACTATTTTGTGGGCTGAAGAAAGGCCATGATTTCATTTTACTGATCATAGGATTTGGCACTCATAGGAATCATTGACATCATCTGCTCCATTCTCTTGTTAAATGAAATAATATTTCTAAAAAGCATTTAGTGCAGTGTTGGCACATAGAAAGAGCTTTATAAATGTTTATTCCTCTCCTCTCCCCTCTGCTCCTCTAATATTAGCTCCCTTCCCCTCCTCTACCCTTTCCATTACTGAACCTCAATAAAACAGCCTGTTGTAGAGAATTGGTGGTTTAATAATCATTTATCGAGAATTTGCCATGTGCTAAGTGCCACGGGTTTAAGTACAGACTAAAAAAAAAACAGTCTCTATGTCTTGGAGCTTACATTCTTTTTTTTTTATTAAACTTTTTATTTTTCAATACACATGCATAGACAATTCTTCAACATTAGCCCTTGCAAAACTTTGTGCTCCAATTTCCCCCCCTTCCCCTACGCCCTCTCCTAGATGGCAAGTAGTCCAATATATGTTAAACATGATAGAAGTATATGTTAAATCCAGTATATGCATATATATTTATACAATTATTGTGCTGCACAGAAAAAATCAAATCAAACCAGTAAAAAAAGAAGCAGAATAAAATGCAAGCAAGCAACAACAAAAAGAGTGAAAATGCTGTATTGTGAACCACATCTAGTTCTCCCGGTTCTCTCTCTAGGTGTAGATGGCTCTCTTTATCACTAAACAATTGGAACTGGTTTGAATCATCTCAATGTTGAAGAGAGCCACGTCCACGGAGCTTATATTCTAAGGGGGTAAGATATCACATAAAAGGAAGCTAAAAATGGAGGACATATATATGCTGGTGAAGGTGGGAGAGTTATAAGGAAAACCAAGAGAGGAATGAAGAATGGCTGGCTTGGACCCTTCCCCAAAACGCAGATGGTGAAAGGAGCTCATCAAAGAGAGAAAGGGGCTGCGTGAGGGAAGGGATCTTTCAGGGTAAGAAAGCTACTGAGTCAGAGAGTTAGATGTGGGTCTATGAGAGAAAAACATGGGTTTGACTTCTTTCTTAGACATTTATAAATGTCACCCTAAGTCACTTGACTTCCCTCAATCTCAGTTTCCTCAATTTCAAAATGGGGAGAAATCTTTACTTCTCTCTCTGTCTCTCTCTCTGTCTCTCTCTCTCTCTCTCTCTCTCTCTCTCTCTCTCTCTCCCCCCCCTCCACTCTCTCTCCTCCATTCTCTCTCCTCTCTCCCCCTCTCTGTCTCTCCTTCTCTCTCTCTCTCCCTCTTTTTGTCTCTCCCTCTCTCTGTCTCTTTCTCTGTCTCTGTCTCTCTTTTTCTGTCTTTCTCTCTCTCTCTCTGTGTGTCTCTCTCTCTCTTTCTCTCTCTATTTATATCTATATGCAGATATAGATACATAGATATATCTGTGTAGTAGAGTGGAGCAGCTAAGTGGCACAATCGAATGCTGGACAAGGAGTTAGGAAGATTCATTTTCCTGTTTTCAAATCTGGCCTCAGATACTTACTAACTATGTGTTGTTAGGCAATTTGCTTAACCCTGTTTGTCTCACTTTCCTTATCTGTAAAATGAACTGAAGAAGGAAATGGCAAACTACCCTGGTATCTTTGTCAAGAAAACCTTAAAAGAGGGGCAGCTAAATGACGCAGTGCTTAGAGCACTGGGCCTGGAATCAGGAGGACCCGAGTTCAAGTTGGCCTCAGACACACTCAATGCTTACTATTTGATCCTAGTCAAGTCACTTAACTCCAATTGTCTCTCAAAAAAAATCCCCCCAAACCATTTCATGTCTGAAGTGTCAGACAAGAATGAAAAATGAATAAACAAAATATAAAGAGATGTATATCTAGCTATACATACACACACCCTACTTTGTATCTTAAGAAATTGAGATATATATGTATATATATTCATATTTACAGATATATATTTCACAATAACTTTATGAAATGAGATATATTTACATACCTACAGATAGGTAGGCAGATCCATCTATATTTTTATTAAAAAAATTTTTTTTCAGCTGAAGAAACCGAGGTATATATATTAGTTTCCTAAAATAAAAAATATCATTCTATTTATATATTTACATAATATACATATATCCCATTTTGCACCTGAAAAAACTGATATATATATATACATATATATATATACATGCATATATATATCTTCACAACACTCTGAAATGAGATGAAATGACATATACATACATATTTATGTATATATATGTGTGTGTATATATTATTTATAGATTTATCTATATAAAACCCCCATTTTCCTTCTGAGGAAACTGAGGCATATATATCGTTTCCTCAGATGCAAAATGGCATTCTATTGATCTACCTATCTATATATAGAGATATAGCCAGAGGATTGTCGTGAAGATCAACTAAGATAAAATCTAAAGTATTTTGCAAGCCAATCTTTGGGCATTTGGAGCCAATATGTAGGATTTTATTATCTTGTGGGACATTTCATTTTTTTTTTAAATTTTTATTTAATGATTACTTTATATTGACAACATTATCCCTTGCACTCGTTTCTTTTCCGACTTTTTTTCCCCTCCCTCCCTCCACCCCCTCCCCTAGATGGCAAGCAGTCCTTTATATGTTGGATATGTTGCAGTATATCCTAGATACAATATATGTTTGCAGAACCGAACAGTTCTCTTGTTGCATAGGAAGAATTGGATTCAGAAGGTATAAATAACCCGGTAAGAAAAACAAAAATGCAGATAGTTCACATTCGTTTCCCAGTGTTCGTTCTTTGGGTGTAGCTGCTTTTGTCCGTCATTTATCAATTGAAACTTAGGTCTCTTTGTCAAAGAAATCCACTTCCATCAAAATATGTCCTCATACAATATCGTTGTCGAAGTGTATAATGATCTCCTGGTTCTGCTCATTTCACTTAGCATCAGTTCATGTAAGTCTCGCCAGTCCTCTCTGTATTCATCCTGCTGGTCATTTCTTACAGAACAATAATATTCCATAACATTCATATACCACAACTTGCCCAGCCATTCTCCAATTGATGGGCATCCATTCATTTTCCAGTTTCTAGCCACTACAAACAGGGCTGCTACAAACATTTTGGCACATACAGGTCCCTTTCCCTTCTTTAGTATTTCTTTGGGATATAAGCCCAATAGAAACACTGCTGGATCAAAGGGTATGCACAATTTGATAATTTTTTGGGCATAATTCCAGATTGCTCTCCAGAATGGTTGGATTCATTCACAACTCCACCAACAATGCATTAGTGTCCCAGTTTTCCCGCATCCCCTCCAACATTCATCATTATTTTTTCCTGTCATCTTAGCCAATCTGACTGGTGTGTAGTGGTATCTCAGAGTTGTCTTAATTTGCATTTCTCTGATCAATAATGATTTGGAGCACTCTTTCATATGAGTGCTAATAGTTTCAATTTCATCCTCTGAAAATTGTCTGTTCATATCCTTTGACCATTTATCAATTGGAGAATGGCTTGATTTCTTATAAATTTGAGTCAGTTCTCTATATATTTTAGAAATGAGGCCTTTATCAGAACCTTTAACTGTGAAGATGTTTTCCCAGTTTGTTGCTTCCCTTCTAATCTTGTTTGCATTAGTTTTGTTTGTACAAAGGCTTTTTAATTTGATGTAATCAAAATTTTCTATTTTGTGATCAGTAATGGTCTCTAGTTCATCTTTGGTCACAAATTTCTTTCTCCTCCACAAGTCTGAGAGATAAACTATTCTATGTTCCTCTAATTTATTTATAATCTCGTTCTTTATGCCTAGGTCATGGACCCATTTTGATCTTATCTTGGTATATGGTGTTAAGTGTGGGTCCATGCCTAATTTCTGCCATACTAATTTCCAATTATCCCAGCAGTTTTTATCAAATAATGAATTCTTTTCCCAGAAGTTAGGGGCTTTGGGTTTGTCAAACACTAGATTGCTATAGTTGACTATTCTGTCTTGTGAACCTAACCTTTTCCACTGATCCACTAATCTATTTCTTAGCCAATACCAAATGGTTTTGGTGACTGCTGCTTTATAATATAATTTTAGATCAGGTACAGCTAGGCCACCTTCATTTGATTTTTTTTTCATTAATTCCCTTGAGATTCTCGACTTTTTATTGTTCCATATGAATTTTGTTGTTATTTTTTCTAGATCATTAAAATATTTTCTTGGAAGTCTGATTGGTATAGCACTAAATAAATAGATTAATTTAGGGAGTATTGTCATCTTTATTATGTTCACTCGGCCGATCCAAGAGCACTTAATATTTTTCCAATTATTTAAGTCTGACTTTATTTGTGTGGAGACTTTTTAATAATTTTGTTCATATAATTCCTGACTTTCCTTTGGTAGATAGATTCCCAAATATTTTATGGTATCAACAGTTATTCTGAATGGAATTTCTCTTTGTATCTCTTGCTGTTGAGTTTTGTTGGAGATGTATAAAAATGCTGAGGATTTATGGGGATTTATTTTGTAGCCAGCTACTTTGCTAAAATTATGAATTATTTCTAATAGCTTTTTAGTAGAATCTCTGGGGTTCTCTAGGTATACCATCATATCATCTGCAAAGAGTGATAGTTTGGTTTCTTCATTGCCTACTCTAATTCCTTTAATATCTTTCTTGACTCTTATTGCCGAGGCTAGTGTTTCTAATACGATATTAAATAATAATGGTGATAGAGGGCAACCTTGCTTCACTCCAGATCTTACTGGGAAAGGTTCCAGTTTTTCCCCATTGCATATGATGCTTACTGATGGTTTTAAATATATGCTCCTGACTATTTTAAGGAAAAGTCCATTTATTCCTATGCTCTCAAGTGTTTTTATTAGGAATGGATGTTGGATTTTATCAAATGCTTTTTCTGCATCTATTTTGTGGGACATTTCATGTGTAAACTTCCTTCTTTGTTTTTCTCAAGACATATACATAGATAATTTTCAATATTGTGTTCCAAATTTTTCCCTCCCTTCTCCCTACTTCCTCCCCTAGATGGCAAGTAACCCAATATATGTTAAACATGTGAAATTTTCTATACATATTTCTACAAATGTGCTGCATAAGAAAAATCAGATCAAAAAGGAAAAAAGAGAAAGAAAACAAAATGCAAGGTAACAAACAAAACAGTGAAAATACTATGTTGTGATCTATATTCAATCCGTCTCTGGCTGTATATGGCTCTTTCCATCACAAGTCTGTTGGAACTGGCCTGAATCATCTCATTGTTGGGAAAAGCCACATCCATCAGAATTGATTATCTTATAGTCTTGCTGTTGCCGTGTACAATGATCTCCTGGTTCTACTTACTTCACTCAGCGTTAATTCCTGTAAGTCTCTTCAGGCCTCTATGAAATCATGCTCCTGATCATTTATTATAGAACAATAATATTTCATAACATTCATATACCATAACCTATTCAGCCATTCTCTATCTGAATGGCATCTACTCAGGAAACTCCCTTTTTTGATGCAGAGGAGATAACCATGTTGTATATTTGGGGCAGTGAGAATAAGTGAATTGTCCCAAACCCCTAATTCCCAGCCAACATTTGTAAGAGGCAGGGCATGAAGGCACTTTTCCCTTACACCAAAGTTGGCTCTGTGCCCACTACACTGTGTTCCCTCTCTTGCAAGCCCTAAAGCACCATACAAAGGTTGGTTGTTGTTTCTCTTATTCTCTTTAAGCTCAGAGAGGGAAGTGGTTTAGTTGTGGTCATACAGCTAGAAGCAGGCGGACTGGGACTCAAGGCCAAGTCCTCTGGTACCAGGTCCAGGGCTGCTTTGGTCCTCTTGCATTGACTCTGCCATGAAGCAATTCTCATGGGTCCTTGGGGATTCAACAAGTCAACAATGGAAATGACAGGGGTGACCTCTGAGAGCTCATATTGTGAAGGGGCATGGGAGGCAGTAGCACCATGCATGTGCCAACTCCCCGGTCAATGGAGTGGGCGTGAAGTAGCTAGAGTTGTCCTAGAACTGCTGGCCCACTCCCTTTTAATACCACCTGGCAGCAGCGCCCGGCCGCCAAGGCCACCTGGGGCAGAAGAAGGAGCTATTTACTTGGACCTCATAATATCGCTCTGTTTCAGCCCCGTGGGCTGACGGCTTTCCAATTCAGCAGAAAAAGCCTCAAAGCAACAGTCTGGCATCCTGTAGGGAAACAGTTGGGTCATGGAAAATTCCTACCTGAAAGCAGCAGACTGGAGCTGTTGGCCAAGAGGTTGGGCTGCTGGAGTCATCATAGGGACTGGGCACTGGGAAGAGTTCAGTCTCAGCTTTAAATGTAGAAATGACTGTGAAGATCAGCATCATGTTTGCGACTTGGCGCTGATGCTCATGCATTTAAAGTCAGAGCTGGTCCAGAGGGTAGGTGTGTGCCGGGCAGTGAGCAGGAGCTTCTCTAATATGGAGAATTCCAGGGCAGCATCTCTCTGCTTCCTCAGAAACGGCTGCAGTAGTAGAGTCGGATGTGCTTGTTTGATCCCCTTGATCCCTGTTTTTCATGGTCCCTTAACAGAAATAAATCCATCTGGCCCAGTCCTTCTTTTATGTCACCTGACATGTGGCTCCACCTAGCACTTCTTCCTTCTATTCTTGTGGTCCATTTAAAATGCCCATAAATACACCTCGTCGAAGACTGTGATTGTTCTAACTGCACATAAGATCTGTGAGGTTCTACCAAGGTTCCTCTCCTTCCAACATCAGCCTTAGCTGTCTCTTTATGGCAGAGGGTCTTACCAACCTGGGAAGGCAGAGAGAAGCTTTACTAGACCTCTGTTCTGATTAGACTAGTGAAGCCATATTATGATGAAGTGTTGAAATATTGATGGTTTAGTGCAGTCATTAAACACTAAATCAGGATATAAATGGATTTCCTGTATTCAATTGCATTTGTGAGCATTGTCAAATGGCATGTTCTTTGTCACAAATGAATTCTGCAAGAAATTGTTATATGGGGCAGCTAGTTGGCTCAGTGGATAGAGCACCAGCCCTGAAGTCAGGAGGACCTGAGTTCAAATCTGACCTCAGACACTTAACACTTCCTGGCTGTGTGACCCTGGGCAAGTCACCTAACCCCAATTGCCTCGGGGGGAAAAAGTTGTTCTATAGACTTCTTTTGAAGGAAATGGAGATGGAGAGGGGAAGATAGTGACATGGGAGTCATCTTCAAGTCCTTGAAGTGCTAATAAGAGGAGGAGGGATGAAATTAGTTCTTCCCCAAAAAACAGAACCAGAAGCAGTGGGGGCAAATATACTAGGAGGTAGGCTTGTGAATTGGACATATCCTGAAGCAGAACAAACTGCCTCCAGAAAGTGCAGCCTTCCTCTCCTATGGAGATCTTCCTCTTAACTCTCGCTTCTTAGGTGTGTCAGAATAGATGGCTTTGTGTATGGGTTGGACTAGCTAGCTCCTTCAAATTTTCAAATTCTGTCACTCCATCTGTGAAGAACAGTGTTGGAAAATTATTATCAAGATATTTTCTCAGTTTGTATATGTGGGAGCCTTTTTTCCACAGAATTTTAGTACCAGGAATTTTAAAGCCTGGAGGGATCTTAGAGAACTTTCAGCCTAATTTCATATTAAACAAACACATAAACAAGTCAGCAAGCAAATGAATGAGTTATCAAACAAGCATGCAAATGAATGAATGAAATAAGTAAATAAGCGTGAAAACAAATAAGTTCAGGGAATTGGTAACTTTGAGAAGAATAGTTTCAGTCCAGTGGTGGTATCAGAAACTGAATTTCAAGAGGCTGAGAAGTCAAGAGAAATGGAAAGAAATGGACACAATGAATATAGAAAACATCTTTAGGAACTTGACTGTGAAAGGAAAATATAGAATGGTAGCTCAAGGGGATGGTAGAGTCAAATACAAGATTTTCAAGAGCAGGGAGATCTGGCCATATTTGTAGTCTGTAGAGAAACTGATCAATGGATCAGGAAAGATTGAAGATTAGGATAAGAGGGAATGATCAAAGGGACAAGATCCCAGAAGAATTGAGAACAGAACAGAGGAAGACTCCAAGTGTAGTATGTTACCTTGATAAGGGAAAGTACACTTCTCCTTCACAGAGTAGAATAAAGGAGGAGAAAATGGAGAATGATGAGGACTTTTGTGATGTGGAGCTTGTGACTCCTGGCATTCACCATCTTTTGGGTATGGAAGATGTACCAGAAGAGAAGATTCATACTATCCTGAGATTATCATTCTCCATGTTGTGCCCCTTTACTGTGAATATTCCCCTTTGCTCAGTCCTAAATAATCTCAACTGTCTCAAGTCTCTCAGTGATTTTATTAACTCCCCAAAGTTTAGGTATCATTCTCTGTAGAAGATTCCCAAAGGCAAAGGGATAGCCAGTCCTTCTCTCTCTTCAGAACAAGTCAAACATAAAATATGCAAAACAAAACACCAGAATTTATTGATTTCCTGCCTCCATCCTATCCCACCCACTCATTCTTCTTTCAGACTTTCCTTTAGTTACCCGACTTTACAACGTTAATGTTATCCACCTCGTTCAGTCTCCCTAATCTCACACAGCCAATCAATCACCAAACTTTTCCTCCACAACTCTCCCAGCTACTCTTTTCTTTCTGTTCACATTGTGATAATTTCATTTTTCTCTTGGTATCAAGATTTGCTCCACTAGGGCCTAGTCATCGCACATCTGCCAAAGGGATATTTTAAAGATGTAGGTGGGACCTTGTCACCATCCTGCTCAATCACCTTCAGTGGCTCCCTATTACTTCTATTATCCAATATCTACTTTTCTCTTTGTCAGTGAAAGTTCTTCCCAATCCAGCCCCATTCTCTGCCATTCAGCTAGACTTGTCTAGTTGATTTTTCCTACACGTAGCCCATTGTCTCTTGTCTCCATATATTTGCACTGGTTGGGAATACATTTTCAGAATGTCCTTCCTCCTCATTTCCATCTCTTGGAATTTCTGCCTCATTTTACAAATTAGCTCAAGACCACTTTCTGCATGAAGGCTTCTTGCCCTCTCCTCAGCTCCAAAGTTATTTTATGTTTGTTTTGCATGGGTTTAAAATATCCAAAACATATGTATGTTAGCGTGGGAGCACCTTAAGAACAGGAGCTGTTTCACTTTTGTTTCTCTATTTCTAGTGCTTGGCCAATAGTTGGTTCTTAATAAACATTTGTTTCTTTAACTAGTTGATTGGGGGCTGATAGATGACCTCGACAAAGATTTGAAGCATAATTGGCTGTCTCAGAGGAAGATTGGTTTCTTGAGTGATGGTTGCTGAGGGATGTTGGGAGCCAGGAGGTGAGCCAATGACTGTTCCTGCTTCTACCTCAGAGCTTTGAAAAGGAGGAATCCAGGAAGGACAAGGAGTATTCAGTATCAGAGACAGTGGACAGGAACTCACTGCCTTCTTGGGGGAGAGGTAAACTAGGTTTCCAATAGCAAGAGATGAAAAGAATAGGATGTGACAAGATCTAAGGGGTGATTTAGTAACATTGGACTTTACATAGCTGAGGGCATCTAAGTGATGGGGCAGATAAAGTGCTAGAGCTGGGGTCAGAAAGATCTTGGTTCAAATATGGTCTTAAGTACTTACTAGCTGTGTGGCCCTAGGCAAGTCACTTAACCTTTTTTGCTTCAATTTCCTCATCTATAAAATGACCTTGAGAAGGAAAGGCAAACCACACTCACTTCTTTGCCAAGAAAACTCCAAATGGAGTTACAGAAAGTATAACACAACTGAAATGATTGAACTACAACAATTACATTGTAGAGGGAAAGAATTTGAGTTGTGAAGGGTTAGGGCTAAGGTGAATAGAGGTGAGAAATGGGAGCAGGAGTAAATTTTATTTTTTAGTTAGTAATTTATTTTAATAGAATCTTCATTTTTTTAATATAAGTTTACCCTCATGACAAAGATATGAGAAAAGAAAAAAAAACAAAAAAAGAGAAGAAAGTGGTCTAGCAAAATAACTAAAGCATCAATCAAATTTGACAGTATAAGAAGTGTGCCATATATGGAGACTCCTACCTTTTTTTTTCCTGAGGCAATTGGGGTTAAGTGACTTGCCCAGGGTCACATAGCTAGGAAGTGTTAAGTATCTGAGGCCAGATTTGAATTCAGGTCCTCCTGACTTCAGGGCTGGTGCTTTATCCACTGCACCACCTAGCTGTACCCTACTTTGCAAATATTAAAGTTTTATATCTATATCTATACTTATAAAGTTTACATATATAATACATATACATACACACATATATAGTTTATATATATGTAATATATACATCTAGTTTATATATGGTATATATATATATAAAGAACGAAGGCAAATATTTCTCTTATTTCTTCTTCTGGGCCAACCCTGATTATTATAATTACAGTGTTTTGTTCCAATTTTGTGGTTGTTTCCAATTACATTATTATAGTCATTGTGTATGTTGTTTCCTAACAGTAGCTTCATTTTGTGTCAGTTCACATAAATCTTCCTATGTTTTGCTGAATTCTTCCTATTCATCATTTTTAAAAAAACAGAACAGTAATATTTCATTACATTCGTGCATCACATATTTAAACTGTTTTCTAATCCATGGACATCTATGTTTTCAGATTTCTCTGTTACTACAAGAATACAAAAATGCACATACATATTCTGGGGGACTTGGGTAACTCGCATGGGGTACAGTATTTCTTACAATGATAATACAAGTGTTTCTCCCAAATAAGGGGGACCTGATTACTTCCCTTGGGCTATATGTGGGAACCAAGACTGAAAGACTGAGCACTTTGGAATAAGACAGCAAGTCTTTGGTCTTCCAGATGCAACAGAGGGAGGGGAAGGGAGCAGAGAGTGGTCACTGAGTCAAAAAGAGTCTCCCATTCAGTAGAATTTTAAGGGTGGGAGGCAACTTTGTCAGTCAATAAGAATTTTATTAAATACCTGTTGCATGCTAGGGACTGTGCTAGGTGCTGGGATTCACAGAAAGATAAAAGATAAGTCCTTCTCTGCTAAAGCTCACAGCCTAATGGAGGAAGCAATATATAAACATTATAAACATAAAGAGCATAGACAGGCTAAATTGGAACTAATTAGTAGAAGGAAAGGTTTTCAGTCAGTGACAGCTGTGTTGTAGAAAGGTGTGGTTTTTTTTTTTTTTTTTTTGTCTTATAGGAGACATCAGGAAGGATGAGGAGACCAAGCTTGTTTTCATGCCTTAAGTGTCTCATGAGAGCATCATAAAAATGAGGGATGGCTGGGCCATGTTGGAGACTAGGTCAGTGGGAGCTCTTGAGGTTTTTGTGTTTTTAGCATTACTTTTACATGGAAGAAATAAATCATTGCCTGAAATCTGATCTGCACTGTTTACTGAGGATCTTTCTGCTCCCTTTTGGGATACCCCTGAGCCTAGACATGAGTGAAACCTTAGCTGTGAGTCATTTCTCCTAGGCCTCCAGACTGGGGCTTGAAAGAGCCAGAGCATAAGGGAAAGGGGCTGAGCCCCTTCTGCAGAACCCAGACTTTCCAGACTGGAGCCCAGGGTAGCAATCAGGAACCCAGACTGAAGGAGCTGAAGGGCTTCCTGGGAGAAGACAAGTGTCCTAGTCCCCCAGGGCAGCCGTAGAGTCTGGACATATGGCAAAGCCTATTTAGAAAGTGCTTGGTATTGAAAATATGGTTGTTGAGTAGTAGAATCCAGATTCAGCCACAGGTTAGCCAACCAATCTCCCCTTCCTGCTGCATTGTTTATTATGGGCTTCAATAATCCTTCATTATCATGTAAGAAACATATATGGAGAGGGAGAGAGAGAGAAAGAGACAGAGAGAGAGAGAGAGAAGAGAGAGAGAGAGAAGAGAGAGAGAGAGGAGAGAGAGAGAGAGAAGAGAGAGAGAGAGAGAGAGAGAAGAGAGAGAGAGATAGAGAGAGAGAGAGAGAGAGAGAGAGAGAGAGAGGAGAGAGAGAGAGAGAGAGAGAGAGAGAGAGAGAGAGAGAGAGAGAGAGAGAGGAAGAGAGAGAGAGAGAGAGAGAAGAGAGAGAAGAGAGAGAGAGAGAGAGAGAAGAGAGAGAGAGAGAGAGAGAGAGAGAGAGAGAGAGAGAGGAGAGAGAGAGAGAGAGAAGAGAGAGAGAGAGAGAGAGAGAGAGAGAGAGAGAGAGAGAGAGGAGAGAGAGGAGAGAGAGAGAGAGGAAGAGAGAAAGGAGAGAGAGAGAGAGGAGAGAGAGGGGGAGAGAGAGACAGTCACACAGAGACAGAGATTCAGAGACACACATAGAAGCAGAGACAGAGACAAAGGAGAAACAGAGGAGGGAGTAGAGACAGAGGAGAGAAACAAACAGAGATAAGGAGAAAGACACAGAGGTAGAGGAGAGAGAAGAAAGACAGACACAGAGGAGAGAGACAGAGACAGATAGAGACACATACACAGAGACAGAGAGAGGCAGAGACAGAGAGACATATACACAGAGAGGGGGGAATTGAGGGAGAGAGACAGAGGAGAGAGAAGAGAGCCAGAGACATAGGAGAGTGACACAGAAAGAGAGAGGGGGACAGACAAAGGGAAACAGAGACAAAGGAGAGAGACAGAGACACACAGAAAAACAGAGAGAGAGACACACACACACAGAGACAGAGAGATAAAGAGAGATGCAGGATGCAGGACAGAGAGAGACACAAAGAAAAACATTAAAATATATCCCTTTGAGGGCTGTCCATGTGTTCTAGGTAGGAGACAGTGCCATCTCGTGGCAAGTGTTAGATATTATAGGGTGTCTGCAAGGCCTTGTGAGTTCGGCAGGGTTTGGAGACCCCCATCTGTGTCAGAGCCTGGAAGGGAGTCAGCCATGAGGTGAAACCTGCTTGGCCCAGACAAGCGACAGGGCGCCCGGGGAGCTGGGATGCCGGCCCTCACCAGAGCCTTTACGGGCTCTGCTGCTTCCAGGAAGCACACTCTGGTGCGAATTTGTGTAGAATTACATCATGTTTGAGCCCGCTCTATGGAGGGACCGACATTGTAAAGGAAAGAGTTGGGGGGTGGAGGATGTACTTTGTACTTTATGTACTTTATGAAATCTTTTTGTTAAATATCCCTTCATTAAAAGGAATTGTGGTTAATTGTGTATGTATGATATTAAGAAGATAGTAACTCATCTATGATATGAAGGAGATAAAGAAGAGATCATTGGATGATTGATATTAGCAGGAATACGTTGGAGGGGGACTTGAGCGATTGGCATTAGGATTACAAGTGCTGCACTTGAACTTGTCAGTCATTCATTTACTAATTCACTTCATCTGTTCAATAGCTGGGTACTAAGCCTCTGCTACAGTTACCTACTATGGGATAGGAAGGCAAGCTAGATAGTAGTTCCTCATATGTAAAAAGAGGAGAGATGTTTAAGTGGGATGCAATCTCTGTGCGCGTCAACAGAGTGATATGGTGGCTGGAGCAGCTAATCTAATTGTCGGCTACATGGAGAAACTTAGCATCTAGGGCTCTGGAGAGGATAGTCTGGTTTCATTCTGCCCCGATCATTCTGTATGTAGAGTGTGTGTCTGTTTCTGTCTCTCTTTCACAGTCTCTCCCTCTCTCTCCCTCTTTCTCATCTCTTCCTCCCTTCCTCTCTTTCTTCTCTCTCTTTGTCTCTCTCTCTCTCTCCTCTCTCTCTTTGTCTCTGCCTGCCTGACTACCTGTCTCTCTGTTTTTTCTCTCCATTTCTTTCTCCCCTCCTCTCTCCATCTCTATCTCTGTTTCTATCTTTGTCTCTGTCTCTTTCTCTGTTTTTCCTCATCTCTCTGTTCCTTGTCACTGTATCTGTATTTCTCCTTATTCATCTACATGTCTACCTACCTACCTACCTTTCTACCTACACACACACACACACACACACACACACCAGATATGTCTATATATATTCCTAGACCCTAGGTTAAGGGCCTTTAAATTACAGAGTTTCTTTATTTTCCTCTGACTCTGCAATTCTGTGGTTTTCAAGGTGTGATTTTATGTATTGAGGGGGGCCCATAGACTGTTGAACTGGGAGCCCTATTTTGGGTTCTGTCTACTCTTGTGATGTGCACATATATAAAGACAAACAAAATATTTCTTTGGGAAAACTTTTGGTTATTACACATATGGAAATATCTGGTGACTTTAGGGGGATTTTTTTTCAAGAGATAGGGCTGAAAAAGGCCATGTGGAGTAGTGGGTAGAATCCTGGGTTTCAAGTCAGAAAAATCTGAGTTCACATCTCACCTTAGCCACTTTTAATAGTAGCCATGTGATCCCGGGCCTGTCATTTCCCTCTCTGGATCTCAGTTTCCTCATCTGTAAGATGAAGGGGTTGAACTCAATGGCACCTAATGTTTCTTCTAATTCATCTCCAGTACCATAGTCTCAGGATGCAGAATCAGAGATAACCTTATTCCAAACTCCTCATTTTAGAGATGAGGAAACTGAGGCACAGAAAGAGAAAGGGATTTTCAAGAAGTCACTCATTAAGTATGGGAAGTCTGGACTCTCTGGCTCCCTTCAAGGTTGACACTAGTATCCTTTCTGAGCTCCCTCATCCCCACACCCATTCTCATTTCCTTTGTTTATATCTTGTATTTACTTAGCTGTGTACATGTTGCTTCCTCCAGTAAAAAGTAAAGCTACTTGAGAGTAGGGACTTCTTATATCTCCTTTCCTCTTCCTCCCCTCCTCATCTCCTCATGTTGTGAACTGGAGCCTTTTGGTCTATATTTAGTCAGGCAAAAGATGAGGAAAATTCTGTGTGTGACTTTTTGTTCGTACGTGATTATGTGCTCAATGCAGCCTCGGAGGCTGAGATGCAACAGAATATGGAATGATTCTCTGCTGCTTGTGTTAATTTGGATCTGACAACCAACACTAAGAGTATAAAGGTCCCTGGACAGGCAGAACCATACCATCCATCTGTGGAAGCATCAGTTACAGCCAATGGAGAAATCTGAGTGTTGTGATCAGTTTACTTTGGCAATGTACTTTCCACGGCTGTATACATAGGTGATGAGGTTGACACAGGCATTGCCAGAATTAGCTCAGTGTCTGGAGGTCTCTAAAGGAAAGTGGGGTAGAGAAGAGGTAGGCAGAAGACTGCCTACCAAGCTGAAGGTCTACAGAACCATCATGCTGACTTCACTTAGTTTGCTTAAGAAACCCTGAAAGTCAATCAATATTATGTCAAGAAATTGAATCACTTCCACTTAAATGGAATATGGAAAATGGAATGACAATAAGATAGTCATAGGGAAATCCTAAAAATTATCTGGGAAGATAAAATCCCAGCCATTGAGGTCCTTTTTCAAGATGAACTGCCAAGCATTCAAACTCTTCCGCAGAGAGTGCAACTCAGAGGGGCTGTCTAAATGGATGTTTACCTAAAATATTATTTTATGGAGAATTTACACAAAGCAAGGGCTTACAAGACATTTTCAAGGTCACTCTAAAGATCTTTTGTATTGTGAGACATGGGAGATACTGACACAGCATGGTATGCCTGCATCAAAGAAGGCACTGTGCTACATGAGTAAAGCAGAATCATAGCAGCACAAAGGAAACATGAGCTGTGCAAATCCAGAAACATCTCCATTCCAAATATTCTAATGGACTGCCCGTGGGAGAGCCTTCCGAACTCATATTGAACTGATCAGCCACAGCTGAATGCATTGTACCCTGACTCCAACATGATGATGCCATTGGTCCTTTTCAAAAACGAAGGACAAATAACAATAGTAATGTACCAAAATGACTAAATATTTTGTGGATGTTTTTCTTCATTTAAAAATCAGATGACAAATGTTCTATATTTTTCTAAGGGAAAAAAAGACATTCATCTTGGTTGATGGATGTACTCATGACCTGAAAGCCCTGAAGAAAGGAAGATCTGGATTAAATCTTGATCTCTGTCACTTCTTGACTGTGTAACCCTGGATAAGTCACTGAACATCGCACTGTCCCAAACAATTATCAAAAATTATAAAATTTTAGAGCAGTTTTAGATCTCTATTGAGAGAAGTTTCCTCTACTGGGTTGTCCCTATGTGGAATGACAGATCTGATCCCTCTCTCTATCTCCTATAGAAAAAGAGTGGGGCACAAAAACCTAAATTAAATTCTTTTCTTGTCTGTGTGCCCATGAATCAGGACCCCAAGTAGGAGAGCTTTCTTTCACATGATGCCATTCTCTACTGCTAGGACTTTGAGGCACCCCACTGGGCTGCTTCTAGTACTGGTCTTAAGCATCAAGGAAGAGCTACTGAAGGAATGACAAACAACAAGAATCTTGAGAACTGTCAGTAGACTTCTGATGGTGTTCCAATTTAAATCCTTTGACTGGTGGCCCAGATTATGTCATCAATGTTAACCTGATCCTTTTATGCCTGATACTTATTGATACTCTCTCTTTTCTCAAACCACTTCTGCTTCTACTAATATTTGCCCTTTTTGTGTCTCTCCAGTGGAAAAGAAAATTTTGCTTGATAGGTCCTTTAAAATGTTGACTTCTAAAAAGGTTTCTAGTACTTTTATTAATTTATTTTTATTCTAACTTAACAAATACCAACTAAAATGGACACTTTAATTTTCAAGGGAGAATAGGAAAAATATGATTATATATGAAACTAAAGGCCTCTATTAAAAGATGTGTGACTATTGAGAAACTAATGCATTGTTGGTAGAGTTGTGAATTGATCTAAACATTTTGAAGAGCAGTTTGGAACTATATCCAAAAGGCAACCAAATTGTTGATCCAGCAATACCATTATTAGGTTTGTATCTCAAAGAGTGCATAAAAAGGGAAAAGGACCTACTAATGCAAAAGTATTTTTAGTGGCTCTTTTTGTGGTGGAAATTGAGGGAATGCCTGTTATTGGGGAATGGCTGAATAAGTTGAATGCTTTTGTGCAATTAAAAAATGAATAGAAACATTTCAGAAAAATCTAGGAAGACTTGTATGAACTGATGCAAAGTAAAATAAGCAGAACTAGGAAAACATTGCATATGGTATCAGTAACATTGTGTGATGATCAACTATGAACGAACCTCCTCTCTTCTCAGCAACATAATGACAAGTACAAAGTACAAAGACAAGTACAAAGGATGTCAGGAAAATGTTTTCTTCATCTCTATATCAGAGAAAGAAGTGATAGTGTCTCAAAGCAGATTGAAACATACTTTTTAAAAAAACTTATTCTATTCTTTTTCATATTTTTTCTTCTTTTGATGTGTTTCTCCTTTTACAACTCTGACTAATATAGAATTGTGTTTTACATGATAGCACCTGTATAACCTATATTAAATTGCCCAACATTTTAGGTAGAGGGAAGGGAGGAGTGGGAGGGAGGGAGAAAAATTTGTAATTCAAAATCTTGTAATGCTAAAATTTATTTGGACATGTAATAAGATAATATTAAACAAAATAAAGATCTCTATTATAAAAAACTTATTCTTCCTTGCAAGTATATCATGAGGTCAACCTGTAATTTTCAAAGCTATCTTGCTTGTCCTTGCTTCTTTCTACCCTTCCTTTCCTTTTTTCTGAGTTATTATTTTTATTATTGCCTCTTCTCTCCTCTCCTCTCCTCCCCTTTTCTTCTTTTCTTTTTCCTTTTCTTGTTAGTGGAGGTAGGAAAAAATGAAATGCTTCTAATAGATATGCACAATCAAAGAAATGAAGTCTTGCATTGTCTGGTTATGAAAATGCATGTCTAAGTTTGTACTGAGTCTGTCATCACTTCTTTTTTAGAAAGTGGGTTATGTGATTCACTTTTGTTCCTCTGAAAGCATGACTGGTTATTAAATTGATTGGTATTCTCATCTCTTTTTCTGACACCATAAAAAGAATTCCTATGAATATTTTGGTATACTTAGATCCCTTTTCTATTTTTTAAACTATAGATTTTATAGTGCTATTTCTTGGTCAAAGAGCATATGCAATTGAGACATAATTCTAAATTGTTTTCCAGAATGGCTAAATCAATTTATAGCTCCACCAACAGTGCTTTACTATGTCTATTTCCCCCTAATCCCTCTAGCATGTCATTTTTTTCTTTATAAAATTTGATAGGTGTGAGGTGGAACCTCAGAGTTACAATAGTTTGCACACTTCTAATTAACAGCTATTTGGGGTATTTTTTATATGTTTATTGATATCTTACATTGATTTCTTCCTTTGGAAACTATATTTGCATTTACTGACCATTTATATTACAGAATGGATATCATTCTTACAAACTTGGTTAAATTCCTTAACATTCTTAAATGTGAGAAATTTAAAATGCTTAAATCAGAATAACTTGCTAAAAGATTTGTTCTCCTAGTTAAGTCTTTCACTTCTAATTTTAGTTGCATGGATCTTCTTAAATGCAAAAACTTTTCAAATTTTATCCTCAGTAATCCCTTCCATTTCTTGTTTTGTGCTGAACTCTGATCTATAGCTATGAAAGGCATTTTATTCCTCACTCCATTAATGTGTGTATGATATATCCTTTTACATCTGAATTGTGAGTTCATTGTGAGCTTATCTTGGGTATATAAGTCTTCAGCACTCTTATTATGACTTGGATAAATGGTCCATTTAATAAATTTAGAGGCATCATTAACCTGAGAAAGACAGTGAATTTATTGTCAGCCAGTCAGTAAGCATTTGAATGCTTACTATGTGTCAGGCCCTGTGTTAAATGTTAGATGTATGAAGAAAAAGAGAAAACCCCCTACTCTTATAAGACTAATAAGATGAAATTAATACAAACATATGCCCTACAAATCAAACCATCACTTGCCCAAATCAAAAACTAGATGAGGAATGAGTGGCTAGTCCATTATTTTGGCAACCACATTATAGAGATACAGCATATTAGAGCTGGCAAGGACCAAGGCTCATTCAGAATAAACCCTCAACTTTACAGATTGAGTAGAGAGGGGAGTCATTGACAATTGCACATTTGTGCAATCAAGATAAGGAAGGAGGCAGAGGTGACAGGTGCTTATATTTTGATTCAGAATACCTAGGATCAAAGCCCAGCTCTGCTGTGACCTGGAGGAAAGCACTGCCGATCTCTGAGCTTCAGTTTCTTTCTCCATTGATCCCATCTGTCTCTAACAGTCTATGGATCTTGCCTCCTTCTTCCATATGTCCTACCTGGTGGCCATTCAGCAATGTTAATGGGTCATTTCCCAAAGCTAGGCCCATCACCACAAACTTTTCTCCAGAAATCTACTCCTGAGACATGGCTCTGGAGTTTTGAGGGGTGTAATCGAGCTTCACGCAATTTCACACCTGACCTATATTCTTAAGGTTAAACAGTAATAACGAAGGAAAGTATTCCCAATAAGTGATACTGCAGAACTTCTCCTGGGCTAGCCTTATATTGACTTCATTATTGATTTGTGTTTTCTGTGTTCTGTCATTTTGTGTGGCACACAACCAGGTTCTTGTGAAGGGGCTCTGCCAGGGTCTAGCTCAGGTACCTTTTAAGGCTCACATCTCATGGAATAAAAGCATGGTGGAGATCATTTGAGTAGTAAAGAACTAGGAGATCCCTATCTTTCTCAGTCTCCTCCCTTGGCAGTAGAGGCCCAGAGAAAATTACTCATCTAGGTCACATGAGAAGTTAGTGACAGAGTTCAGGACTCTAGTGTCCAGTGCCTAATTTCATTTGCTTCTTTGTTGAGATCATCTAGGGTCTGTCCAGGATGATTATCCAATGCAGAACCTGGTCCTAAGACTAACTTTAGCATTTGGCTAATTTCAAAGAATAGTTTGCACCACTCCTTCCACTCCATTCCCTTGACTGGATACTGCTATTGGTACATAAATAATACGAAGTCAGAGCCCCATATTTCTTTTTTCTTTTAAATAGGAATAGAATTCAGTCTTTAATCTAACTTCAAAGAAAAACAGAGGTAACCTGTCTTTCAAGAAACAGCTGAGAAATTGAAGAACTCAGTGCTTAAGGGACTTTGCCATCTTAGCAAATGGAACACCTTTGCCTCAGAGGGATTTGGACAGTGATGCTGGGTGCATATAGAAAGATGTAACTCTTGCTTTGTTGAGAGGCTCTTAAACCCCTGTCCTTATGAAAGGCACATATGAAGAAGGTGCAACCTTTGATTGTTGGAAGTATTGAGAGGAGAGAAAGTGGAATTCTAAAGAGTTAGAGCCAGAGAACCATTTGGAATGGCAATTAGGAATCACATGGACTTGAGCCATAGTCACACGGAGGTTCCCCTACATGTCCCTTGATTCCCAGCACCTTCAAAGTCCAGGACTGCTAAAAGTAGACTTCTCTGGTGATGCCATTCTTTCCTTGTTTAGGTTTAGAGTTTTTCTTGATTCTGAGTCAAAGAGCTCATGTTCTCCTGTATATTCCATTGTCTTACTAAACCTGTCTACCATTTCTGATCCTTGCATGTTTGAATAACTATGTCTGCTCACTCTCTGTAACTGATTTTTGTGTAAAAAAGTATTTGGGTGAGAGAGAGCTAATACGTCTAAGAGAGTAAGCTAACTCTTATCGTCCCCCTTAGAGTGACTTTTATTCTGAATGCCTTCAAGAGCTTCATATGGTAAGACTACAAATAAATGAGTTGTAGTAAGGAGACAGAATTTTAACCCAATGTCCCTTGTGGAGATAAGACATTAAAGGAGTGAGTGGCTAGTCATGGTGGCCTTTTTCCTGTTCTTTCTTAAGAAAGAAATCATGCCTTCTCTTGGAGTGGGGACATTCTAGATCTTATCCAGCTACATATATCACATCTTGGTAGTTATGGCTCTGTTTATATCACAAAATTTAATAATTAAACCAGTCTCCAATGAAAGATTACATTGTGACTTTTAAAAACATTTATGGCATAAAATTAGTATTCCATAATATGGTGTAATAAAAAGATGATTGCATACAAGACTGCAAATCTATTATGTACATCTTGTTATTCCTTTTAAATCCATAATAACGTTATCGTGTAATTTTTTTTCCTTTTCCCCACCCTAGAGACCTAGAAATAGCTACCATTAACACAAATAGGAATATATATATATATAAATACATACACATATATGTGTGTATATATATATTATATTATATATGTGTGTGTATAAAATTGCTTGTTCAAAGTCATTCTTAAAATAATATTACTGCTAATTCATACAATGTTCTCTTGGCTTTATTAATTTCTCTCTTCATTATTTTAATAGATTGTGACTATTTATGAGATTGTTTCCCATTATCAAAAGATCTAGATTCAAATTCTTCTGAGCTTTTTATCATAACATTGCTGGATATCTGCTATATTCCATCTTCCCTTATTGTTCAGGTACCAGCAAGTTTAGGCATTGACAATACTTTCTAGACATTACCCATGGAGAACTAATGCCATAATGTACCACACTTAAAGCATCCATTTAAAAAATGATCTCTGTCCAGATACTTTAAGATGACTGTCACATTCTGTCTACACCTTCTCTTCAGGAAAACCAGCCCTAATTCTGTCAACTGTTGCTCATCTCAGTAAGTTTTCATTTTGTATTATTTGTTACATGAAATTTCTAATATATTCTTCATCCATTAACAAGATTTCTTTTTATTTTAATAGGTAGTACTTCTTAAATCTCTCTGTGTCTACTACATTTTTTCCACTCTCAGAAATGCCATTTATTATTCTATGGTTTTCTTTGCTTCCTTGACCGTTACATTCCAGACTGATGAAACATTGGCCTCCGGCATGGGGCATTTAATACATCCTGAGTTTCATGACTGTGTTCATTACTACAATAAACTGTTTTACATATTGAAGAATGATTTGAGACTTTCCCCCAAACCTGCTGCCTTTAATTAAACCGAGGTGATTCAGGTAGTAAATTTCTTTCTACCTCCTTTCCTCAAAGAGTCATAGGCTTAATAATAAATTTTAGGCAGATTCTAAAGCCTGTATTGGAGAACCAGATCTAACATATAAAAAACAAGGAATTAAGTCATATAAATTCTTAAATCATTGAATCAAAGGCACATTTGCCCTGCTCTAACTAATGGGTGTCTGATGGCATTTTAAACTAAAATCACTCGGTAAACACTCAAAGCTACATGCTTCTCCTTTGTAATATAGTTCAAAGATTCTATTTCAGACCCCCATTTGCACTAGCAGAACTAGTTATCAGAGAATGGCTATTATTGATCTTTTCATGAATTCTGTGGGACCCTGAGGATCTAGAGCAATTTTTTTTAGCACTCTACCTTATGGATCCCCCACATTTATTGATTATCAGTTGATACTAACTTTTATTACAATGTAGTAAAGACCTATTTCTGAGATGAGACAGTCTTAAAAATTAACTTGGAAACAGATATTTACTAAGATGTAATAAACATTGGAACAGAATATCCCTGACCCATCCCCCCTCCCTCAAATTTGGACCACCCTTTTACCTGAGTACCTATGGAGACCAGGGGAGAGTGGACTTAACCTTAGAGAGCACATGTGGCAAATAGTTATTCACAGTTCCTGATTGTCCTGAAAATCCCTTTCTCCTCTTTAGGTGGCTCTAGAGAGGTTCCCCTTAAGCATGATGTGCCTTTACCGTTCAATTCCTTGTCCTGTTATGAAGATCCCTTTCCTGAGCAGTCTGTTTTGTGCTCAAACATTGACATCAGTCACTGCTGTTTTAGAAACACTATCAAGACTCTCATGGGAAGTCTCACATCCTGCAATTTTCAAATGTGCACCCTGTGATTAGGGGTGGGAATAAGACAGAAACTTTTCCCTCCTTCCTTCTTCTTCCCACCCAAGGGACCCCCCTTCTCTGGGACTTGGCTTGAAATGTGCTCTGCTGGTGGACCCAAGTGGAATCTACTCAGGTTTGATGGAATTAGACTGACCTATTCCTTTATACAAGTTCCCCAGGGCTTGACTGCTTCTCTCCAACCAACATCAGCCCATTTCCTGTGTAGCATCACTTTATTTCATTAAAGTCTAGAACCATTCTACTCCTTCCCAACTTGGTTAACTGTGTGTTTAAGTTTAGTTTAATGTCCATTAATTGATTAATGGCTAGGGAATGCTGTGATAGCTGGAGTTCTGAGCTTAAAATCAGGAAGGACTGAGTTCAGATACAGGTTCAGACATTTATTGGCTGTGTGATCCTGAACAAGTTACTTATTTTTATTTGCCTCAGTCTCCTCAAATATAAAATGGGGACAATGATAATAAAAATATTTATCTTTCAGGATTATTAGGAGGATAAAGTGAGATAATATCTGTTAAGTGTTTGGCACATGGCCCAACCTATAATATGTACTATAATAATAATAATAAGAATAGCTAACATTTATAGAGTATTTTTAGGTTGGCAAAGTGATTTGCATGTTATTTCATTTGATCATTAGCATTTATAGCTCTGTAAAGTAGCTGTGACTATTGTGTCCATTTTAGAGGTCAGAAAATTGAGGCAGAGATTAAGTGACCTGCTCTGATCACAAAGCTACAAAGTATCTGATGCAAGTTGTGAATTCAAGTTCAACTGTTGAATTCAACCTGCTGCCAGGTTTAGCATTCTATTGATTGGACCACCTCCAGCTGCCTTGGAATTGTTCTTAATTGATAAAATACCTTGGTAGTTACTTCATTAGGGATGGATTAGGGGGTTGATTGATTCAACTTACCCTCCAGTCTTATAAAATGTAATGATGGTATGCTTACTTGCTATTTAATTTGTTAATTTTGTATGATTATACAATGTACATTAAAACAGGAATCATCTTATTGCATAGTAATTGAAAGGAACCACTTCAAATACAGTGATTTGCCTTCGGAGAGGGAACACAGTTTGGTGGAGAGACAGCCAGCCTTGAAAGCTGAAAGATCTAGGCAGGAGTTTCACATCTGATAGACTCTGGCTGCATGATACTGAGCCAATCATTTAATTCTCAGGGCTCTAGGTCATGGATTCTTAAACTTTTTCCTCTTGTGACCTCTTTTCTCTTGAGAAATTTTTATGTGAGCATGGGTAAAATAGATAGAGAAACCAAACATTTACTGATAATAAATAATAATTTCATGATCCCCATTCTGTTATGTAACCTCTTAGGGGTCACAACCCATGGGTTAAGAAGCTTTCCTCTAGAGAAATCTGTAAGATTATAAATTTCAGAGGATGCATTGATCTGCCTTGCTAGAGAAATTTTCTTCACCAGGGATTTCCTTAAACCAATGAAATCCCTGATCCACTTCTCATCCTTCTCTCTGATTTCTCATCTTACTGAGACAAGGAATGGGACAAAAACACCCCTCTAAAATTCCCCAGCTTCATGGGTGGGGAAACAAATGAATCTATAGATAAATCAGAAGTAAATGTATGAAAGAGCCAGGAAAGTGAATTAATTAGTGAAGGCTTGGATGTTTAATGGCGTATAGCAATGTGGTATAAATACAAGGGTCTCCAAGAAACTGGGAATCAATTTCAATCTGCATTAAGACTTTTGGGACATCTTATTGAAAGCACTCTGGATTTCAAGTCAGGAAATCTGAGGGTACCACTGATTTTGCCCTTTACTCGCTATGCAATGGAAATTCAATTACATTAAAGGGAGTTGACTGACAATGAGAAGTGCCTTTATCAATGCAGACTAGCATATTTCTGTAAGTTATAATTTTTGGGGGGTGCCTAGAATGAGTTGCCCACTTACACAGTCAAGTGGTATCAGAGGAGAGCCTCAGATCCAGGTCTTCTTGGTTCACAAGTCAGCTCTCTGAGTCTATAAGTTGCAGATATTATGCAGACCCCGGGGTCAATATCCATCTCTGACACAGAGACATTGATACTTATCTTCTCATATCCAGGAAGAATGTAAGACTTGAAGTTGAAAAGCAGCTGTCAATCAGTCTTGGCTACTCATTGGGAGTTTCCTGATACAATAAAAGCACAGGCCCAGTCTAAGAGCAAAAGAAAAGTCCAGACCAAATTTTCATTTATTTATTTATTTTGTTATAAAGCTTTTTATTTTCAAAACATTTACATAGATAGTTTTCAACATTCATCCTTGCAAAACCTTATATTCTAAAATTTTCTCTCTCTCCCTTCCCCTTTCCCTTTCCCCTAGACAAGAAGTAATCCAATATATATTAAACATGTGCAATTCTCCTATACACATTTCCACAATTATTCTGCACGTCAAAAATCAGATCAAAAAGGGAAACAAATGAGAAAGAAAACAAAATGAAAGTATATAACAACAATGACAAAAAAGTAAAAATACTATGTTGTGATCCACATTCAATTCCCACAGTCCTCCCTCTGGGAGACCAAGTTTTGAATACAATAACAAAGTGTTTTTCTAGAATTTTATAGTAACAATTTATATATTCCTTTTTTATACTACTCACATGCATATTTTTTCTATGTCTTAAGTCATAATCATTTTTCCTGCTTTTTCAGTGTCAGAGGTAGAGAAGAAGAAATGATAAGAATCAGAAGTTTTAGAACCTTTAGATACAATTATTTAATTGCTGATGTTTTTAAGGGGGCATTCTTATCAAATGAACAATAGGGACATAAGGCAATGAGAACAAGAAATTAGCCTCATCTCACTATTCTGGTTTATAACGAAATAGAACAAAATTGGGAGAAAGACAGGATAGTGCAGAGTTCCTCCATTGAGAAGGAAATAAGAAGCATGAGAGGGAATGACTTTTATTGGGTTTCCCAGAGTAATGAGAAATGGAATGTTACGGGATATTTTGTCATCTTGGTTTGAAGTGCTTTTAATTTCAGAAGATGAAAAACCAGAGAAATTCTACAAAGACCAGCTGAGAGGCTCTACTTTAACTTCACATATACTTAGATATAGAATGGATGCAATGGCAAAATAAGTGAAGGCATGACTTTATATGTATAATAGGTAATGTGTTTTTGGTTTCTCAATCGGCAGGGAAGTGGTGGAGGAGGGAGAGAATTTGGGGCTCAAAATAAAAACAAAAAAATTAAAATTGATCAAGACAAGAATCTCCCTCCCTCCCTTTCCTTGTTTCCTTTCTCCCTTCTTCCCCCTCTATCTTTCTAGCCACCTCCCTCCCTTTCCCTCCTTTTCTCCTTCTTTCTCTCCCTCTCTCTCTCTCAGAAAGAGACAAAGAAAGGGAGACAGAGAGACAGAAACAGAGACAAAGAGACAGAGAAGCAATAGAGAGACAGAGAAAGACAGAGATAGAGAGACACAGAGACAAAGACACGCGGAGAAAGAAAGAGACAGAGATAAAGAGACACACAGAAAAAGAGAGACAGAGAAGGAGAAAGATAGAGATAGAAAGAGAGGAAGAGAGACAGAGAAAGATAGAGATAGAGAGACACAGAGACAAAGACACACAAAGAAAGAAAGAGACAGAGACAGAGACAGAGACAGAGAGAGACAGAGAGAGAAGAAAAAAGAAAAGGAGGGAGGGAGAGAGACCAAAATTATCCCATTTGATCCCTACAACAACCATGGGAGGTAAGTGCTATTATTATCATCATTTTATAGCTGAGAAAATGAAGGCTGAGAAAAGTTAAATGATTTGCCCAGGATCACACAGCTAGAAAGTTTCTGAACCAGAATTTGAACTAAAGTGATCCTCTTCCTGGGTTTACATCTGGCTTTAGATACTTCTTAGCTATGTAACCCTGGGCAAGTCACTTAAAGGTACTTGTTTGCCTCAATTTCCTCATCCATAAAATCCAGAAAGAAATGGCAAACCATTCCAGTATCTTTGTCAAGAAAACTCCAAATTTTCACAAAAAGTCAGACATAATTGAAAAACAAATTAGTGAATACTCTGAAGCTAGGTCTAACACTGACCACTACACCACCCTGCCATCTATGTGATGTGTCCCTTGTCTTGCTCATACCTTCTTTTGACTTTTTCTCAAGGTCTCTTCATTTTGAAATTTTTCCATTCCTTAAATATTTGGAATAATAACATCTATTTCAAGGTCATTCTTAAATTTTCACTCCTGGATATTCTATTCAGGCAGATAAGCGCCCTGTAGCTCCATCTCGCATTATGTCCTGGACTCAATTCAGCTTATTTGCTGCCACCTGGAGGACATTTAAGGGTTTGTATTGAGAGCAATTTGTCATTTGGATTAATAAGGTAACTCCTGGACAGATCATTCCAGCTACCTGATCAGGTCTTTCTAGGTAGTCAGCAGATGCTAATTGTTTGCAACCTACAGTCCCATGATGCTCATTTTCCATCACTTCATTACTTCATTGGCATTAATCAATAAATCTGGGCTTCTTAAGGATCCTTATTCAGTAATTTCTATTGGTCTTTCTTCTTTTAAAAGGTGGCCATAACCCCCTTAATTCTCCTAGCCTATCAGATAATCCACAAGTCTCAACCATGTATTCAAAGCTTCACTGCAACCATGATGGACAGGAAGTTCATGTGGAGGTCTCTTATTTGAGATTTTCCTCTTGTATCTTTGACATTTCTAATTTTTTTTCCCCATGGAAGTGTCATTTTCAGTTACATTAAACAAATTTAGTGGCTTATATCTTTCTCAGCTTTTCCTATTGCTTGGCCAAGTGAGATCTGGTCTAAAACATTTCTGTAAATGTTAAACCTTTTTGTGTATTCTAGGAACTTGTATCCAAAATGTGGGTCACTTGGTGCACAGAAAAGAGGTTGGATTTGAACCCACATCCTGCTCTGCTATTAACTACCTATGTAAGGTACTATCATGATCCTCATTTCACAGTGGAGGAAACTGAGGAAGATAGAGGTTAAGGTGATTTTCCAGTATCACTCAACTAATAAGTATTTGAAGCCAATTTTGAACTTGGGTCTTCCTCGCTCTAGACTCAACACTCTTTCCACTATGCTACCAGCTGCCTCAGAAGAACACCGGCGTCATCTTTATAGCTCTGTAAATCACTGGTAGCTGTGAACTTTTTTTTTTTAATTTTCATTGCCAGCTTTCTGTCTTTCAAGTCATTTCTGCTTTGCTCATAGAGCACAGCACCTTCTCTGATGAGGGCACACTATGCAGGGCAATCTTGTGCCAGTGTCTCCCTAGTCCTACAATCAATCCTAAAGTTCATAAGAGACCTTGAGGACTTCTTTAAATCACTTTTTCTGACCACCTTGTGAACTCTTGCTCTGTGTGAGTTCTCCACAAAATAATCTTTTTAGCAAGCATATATTTGACATTCAAACAATGTGGGCTGCCCAATGAAGTTGCACTTGAGAAGTTCAAAATTAGAGAAGTCACCCCAAATGTTCAAAGAGACTATTTGTGTCTGATCTATCGCAGAGCATTCTGAGCTCATATTGGTCTGATCAGTCACAGTTGGACCTACTGTAACTCTACTCCAACATAGTGATGTTACTTTGATCTTTTTTGAGATAGAAAGACAACAACCAATCAATTAACTAACCAGCCTTTCAAGTCAATATCAGTCAGAATTCAGTAGCCCATTAATCTGTGGGAGGGTGAGAAAGATGATGGATTAGGAGAAACAAATAAGCTGTGGGTTCTTAGATTCTCTCTTCAGGTCATTTTTCCTGGATCTTGAGCTTCTTCCTAATGTTGCCTCTTTCTTCACATGGCATTCAGAGTTCCCTTTTCTGGCAGCTTGGCTGTCAATCTATTGCTGCCTTTGCTGGATAAATGGTCTCCGACATGGCCATCATCCTAGTCGATCAACATTCTCCTTGAGACATCAAGCGAGGAACAGTTTCTCCTCTCTCAAAGGAGTTGCCAAAGCCATGATTATGTTGCATTCAGAGCACAAGACTAGGCAAACAACTTACTCTGGGGACACTTTTTTTTTGTAACTGTATTTACAGCCACTTATGTTCATCCTCAAAATTCCAATTCTGCTTAGTGATAAGAACAACAAATTGTAAATGCTAAGATTTTATGAATATTAAGCTAAAATTCCTTCAGCTATCAAACAAGCCATTTATTTGGGCAATAGAAAGGAGAAGCAGGATTCTTTCTACCATCTGAAGTTTATGTTGTAATCATCAAAATTTCCATATTTTTTATAGTTTTATTAGCATTTATACATCACATTTTACATTTGAGAAAACAGCTTTATGCTCATTTTAATTAGTTGTTCTTCACATCTATCAATTAGTTTTAGTAATAGAAACAGTGAAGTCAAAAGGATTTGGGAAACCAGGGTGAGGCATATGCATGCAAATCAAGTTTTAATGACTTCCATCTGCAGATTGCTCCCCACAGTTGTTGCGGCTTTGGGTGGGTAAGGATGGGAGAACAGCAAAAAGACAGGTTGCCTCAAATTGGACTAGAAGTACTGGCTGAGCTAGCTTAGCAAAGTCAGCTCAATTCAGCTCACAAACAGGAAGCAAAAGCCAGGGAGATGTCCCTGTGGAAGTGCACGTACGTGCACATATGCACACAGTGCACAAAATATACACATGCATATATACTCAGATACACTTGCCTTCAAATATATACAAACTTGCATACACACACAACCTCCCAAACATCTGCACCCAATACACATATACATAGACATGCACACCCCCAACACATGCACACATTCACACATATATAATGATTGTATGTAATACATATAATACACACACACACACACACACACACACACTCATACACATATGCAAAGACACTGTCAGCAGACATCCATATGAGAAGTGGATGAGCCAATCACTCCTCTGGTTGTGTTTGATTTCCCACTAGATCAGCTCTTCTGCCTTTCCATATTCCCTGTCCCCCATTTCACTAGTTAGCAAGCCAGAATTCTCTTCAGTTTGATTGTAAAACTTTGCTGTTTTTAGGTCACCAAATCCTCCTGTGACTTGATTTAGATGACTAAGAATGACAAGGAGTCAAAGAGAAAGCTCTCTATGGGCTCTGAAATATCTGTCCCTTATCTAAGAATAGATTTGGAAGCATTGAGCAGAATTCTTGCCATTCAAAAGACCCAGATTGCCTTTTCCCATTTTTTTCACCCTCGAAAATCTGTCTGTCACTGAGATCCTTCCTCCTCCTGCTGAATTTCTTCTCTACACCTCCATTTTAAGGATATTCCCAGGCCAGCTATGCTTATTGCTCTGCTCCTTTCCTGGTTTCATTCCTCAATCTCTGGCATTCTCTGCCTTGCTCATCTGCAGATACCTCCTCTCCTCAAGTTTCAAGCTCCCTTTATAAGTTGTTTTCTCTGTTTAGAAAGTCAGTTTCTTGAAATCAGGAACTGTTTCTTCTTTCTTATATTTGTATTTCCCATGATTAGCACAGTGTCTGGCACATAGTAAAGACTTAACAAATGCTTATTTACTTGCCTGGATTTGAATCTCTTTCATTTACAAATAGTTACAAAGATCTGCTAAAATTAGGAGATGCTTCTTCTTATAGTCCTATTTGGCCCATTATTGTTAATGGTATGCCTTATTGATCCAATTCCAATTGGATATTAGAGAAAGAGCACCTTGTAGTGATTGTAAATTCTAAGGTGTATGAGTGGGTGAGTGAGAAATGAGTGTTTTTTGGCAAAAATACAAACAAAAACCAACCTCCAAAATCATCCAATAAAATGCCTGTTTTTATATCTAATAGGAATGCTGTAGATATAGCATCATAGGATCTTAGAAATAAAGCTGGAAGGTACCAACCCCTTCATTTTATGATGGAGAAAATTGAGACACAGAGTGATGGAGTGACTTACCAGCGTCTTATGAGGATTTGGGGTAAGATTTAAATTTAAGTCTTTTTGATTCTTAAGTTCACTTCCCTATCCATTACACATAGAGCTTATTTCTGTTTTATGTTTCTCCTAAATAATGGATAATCCAAGAAGAAATTGGGGAATAACCAAAGATATGCTGGTAAATGTTTATAGGCTCTCTGGAAAAAATACTCAATTCACTTTTACATTTAATCTGTATTCTTAATATTTTTTCCATTGCTTTCTTAAGTCTGAAGTATTAACAGACAATAAATAAACACTTTGTAAGGTTTGTGTATTGCCAAGGTATAATTCCTCACAAAGAAAATTTAACAATCAGCTCCCATGGGTCATTTGGTACAGGACCCAACACCTGTCCTGCCCTTTATTTTATGAGTTACATAATAAGATTTTAAACAGGATTCCATAGACTTTCACAAGACTTCAGGCCATAAGAGAAAGGGAGACAATAAAAATAAGGAACCCCTGTTTGAAACTGTGTCTGTCTCTCTAAATCACAATTATCCCAAAGAGTATATTAAGTTGCTCCAGTTTAAAGAAAGAGGTTGTCTTCATTGCTATGGGATTCCTGGTAGGTTGTAGATCATGAGCCTGATGCCACTTCCTTCCCAAACTCTTTGCACTGGGTTGCTGCAAATTTATTATTCTAGGCTCTTGACAAGCCTCTGACTCCATCTCACAAAATTCCACTTCTTTCTTGGGGATTAATTGCCTCCTCTTTTTGTCATCTACATTGCTAGGTTGTCAAGGTAGATTTCTGGGGAAGTAGTAAGACAAATAGTTTATGATATTTCCCCTGCCCCCCAAAAAAAACTTTTTTTTGATAGCCTTTGTCTATTACCTTAATTTCCTAATATATTCCTCTACCCTCCTCATTATAAAAATTAGTAGATTTTTAATTAATCAGAAAAAGATAATTGAAGAAACTGAGGCAGATATGCTAAGTATCTATACATCCTTCTTTCTGTCCATCTATTTATTGTCGTCTGTGCTGTCTATCTACCTAACTACCTATATATTCATCCTTCACCAGATCCATCCATCCATCATCCACCCAACCAGGTATGTTTGTGTCTATCAATTCATTTGATTCTCACAACAAAACCAAAGGAGGGGAGAAACTGGCTGAAATTATCATCTGTCTTAAATGAGGAAACCAAAGCATGGAGAGGTAAAATGCCTTTCCCAGGATGCTACAGTTAGTAAATATTTGAGGGGGGATTCAAACTCAGAGCCTCCTGACTTCTACTCAATCCCTCTCTACTGTGATCTCAGGTATTTCTATGCTATCCTTCTGCTAGTATGCAAGGTGTTTTCAAGTGCTTCATTCTGGGTATTTTTATGGCCAGTTCCTAGCACATAGTGGACACAATGATTGATTCACTGATCAATAAAATGCTATGCTTTCTCACAGGTTCATATTACTTTGCTCATGTTTGCCACTCTGATTCAAATTTATTTGATTTTTACCAAAGTTTTAAGTTTCTTTTCTTTCTTTCCCTTCCTCCCTCATTTCTTGTTTCACTGCAGATATATTCTTTCCCTCTTCTGAGAACAACTTTCAGTGCACCCTCCCTTTCCCTTTCTAGGGTAAGTTCTATTGGCAACCCCCTTTCTTCCCCTCTATTGCTTTTCCACTCTCCTACATGCCATAGCTCCTATGCTTATGAACCGACTGTAAAAATGATCCCTTCTCTTTTCATCTAGGGACTTTAAGTAAAGGTATGCTAGCCATTGCTCTGTCAATGACCTTTTTTCTTCCTATTAATAGAGCAGTTAGATAGTACAGCAGATATAGTATCTGCTGGTATCAAGAAGACCTGAGTTCAAATCTGTTCTCAGACCCTGATTAGCTGTGTCATCTTGGGCAAGTCACTTTATGCTGCTTGACAGTGCTTTAAATTCACCATGCCAGCTTACAAAAGAAGCTCAAGAGGCTTTAAGAAAAGTTGAACTGGCTTTATCCAATGTGGTTGAAAGAGTTATTCAAAAGGCCTAGTTGGCTGGATGTGGAGAAGGGTACAATTTTTTAAATGTCATTTTGAGTGATGGTGCAGATAGCGGTAAATAAGGTTGTGATGCTTCCTAGGCACAGTATGACGGTCAGAGCTCTTTGGTTGTTTTCTATAAGGGGGTTAAATTGGATTAGTAGGAAGATGCCCGCAACAACTATAGTGCTAGAGTGGAATAGTGCTGAGACAGGAGTAGGGCCTTTTATGGCTGAGGGAAGTCATGGGTGTAGACAGAATTGGGAACCTTTGGAAATATCAGTTTTTGCCACACGAGAGGCACCCACAGCAGTCCTTCATCAAGGAGACAGTGTAATAGAGTGGGTGAATTTCCTGGCACAACCAGAGCAAAGTCTTACTCCTTACTCAGTGTGTAGCTAGAATTTTATTAAAGGCCATTAAACAATCAGTACAATTATCTGGGACAAGACCTGACAAGATATACACCTTTTATACCAATACACAAATTAATATGTGCTGTGAGACCATCCCAGAGTGGCAAATTTTATTAGCCATGGCTCCAAATTTTATACATGGGTCTCCATTAAAGAGAACCAGACTATTACATAATTGGCAATGGATTCTTGAAGAAAAAGTTTCTAAAGTTCCTCTTAAAGGACCAACTATCTTTGCATCCAAACATAATATTTATGCTGTATACTCTTATGACTTAACTATAAAGAGAGTAGTCAGAACTCCTTTTCAGTCCACTCAGCAGAATGAATTGTATGCGATCATTCTAGCTCTTACTTATTATCCAGGAGACATAAATATAATATCTGATTCATCCTATTCAGTAGGTGTGGTACAAAGAATTGCCACAGCCCAAATAAAATTTGCATTTTCTAATATATATCAGCTCTTTAAGAAATTTCAAGAGCAAGTGAGAAAGCATCCAGGTAAGATTTATATTTTGCATGTCCACTTTCATAGTGGGCTTCCAGGTCCCATTTTTGATGGTAATTCAAAGGCAGATAGCCTTCTAACTATGTTGGTCAATACTCCTTTATTCTAAGAAGCCCAGGCATCTCATTCTAAATATCATCAGGCTGCTCAAGCTTTACATGTACAATATGGAATAACAAGAGAGGAAGCTAGGAGCATAGTAAAATCCTGTACAGCTTGCCTTCCTTTCAGGCTTCTACACTGCCTCTAGGGAAGAACCCTCGTGGTTTGAGACCCAATGAAATCTGGCAAATGGATGTGACCCATTATAAATCTTTCGGTCGCCTGTCTTTTATCCACATTGTGGTAGACACCTTTTCAGGATTCACTTTTGCCATACCAGCAGCAAAAGAGACAGCCCGAGTGGTCACTGAATTCCTCACACAAGCATTTGTCATTATGGGTGTGCCACAAGCAATAAAAACAGACAATGGTCCTGCATATACCTCTAAACATTTTGCACACTTTTGTGCACAGTATAAGATTTTACACACCATTGGCATACCTTTTAATCCTCAAGGACAAGCTGTAGTTGAGAGGAGAAACAGAGACATTAAGACGCTGTTCCAAAAACAAAAGAAAGGGGGAGCCACAGATAACCCTAGAGAACTTCTAAATCTAGCCCTTTATACTATTAACTTCTTGATTTTTGACAAAGATGCACTGGCTCTGGCAGACAGGTTTTATAACCCACCAGAAGGGCAGTGTCCAGTGCGAGCAGCTCCACTATCTTTAGATAATCGCCAGGTGATGTGGAGAGACCCAGAAAGTGGTGAATGGAAGGGACCAGATAGGCTAACTGCTTGGGAGAGAGGGTTTGCTTGTATCTCTACAGGTGGAGAAGGAATCAGATGGGTGCCAACGAGCCGTATTCACCTTGTCCATCGCAGAGAGACAGAGCAGACCCTTGAAATGAAGGAGAAGACCCAAGAAATATTGGGTGGTTCTGTTGCTGATTGTGCTCACCATTGAAAGAGAGTGGCAGTTATGGCGTTTAACTCATGAACATAGAAAATTGTTGGACTTCAAAACCCTCAGGAATCATTGGATTCTCTGAGACATGATAAGATTGTTGTAGGACTTGAAAACCCTCAGGAATCATTGGATTCTCTGAGACATAAGACTTGAAAGCCCTCAGGAATCACTGGATTTTCTGAGAAATGATAAGACTGTTACAGGACTTCAAAATCTGCCGAAATCATTGGATTCCCTAACACATAAAAAGACTTTTGCAGGACTTCAAAAACTTGGGGGCGGGAGGGAATCATTGGATTCCCTGACATGTGAAGCAATGGACAATAGATTGGTTTTGGACTATCTCTTGGCTGCTGAAGAAGGTGTATGTGTCTGCTGTTTACATACTCTCCTTCTAGGACTTCTGGCAATCTTTTACAACACCATGTTGATTTATATTGTTTGTTATACCGTTACTTGTGTATACAATTCATGTTTGTTATACCACATCAAGCCTGCACTGACTGTGGGGAGAGTCATCACTAAAAGCCTCTGCATTATTGCTGTGTCCTTGTGTAATACCTCCCATGCTGATGGGTTTGTGCATAATAAGACCCTTCAGCCCAAAAACCCACTAGCAAACCCCACTTCCCTTTGGTGCTTTTCACCTCCCTTCCTGAGAAGTCAGGGGGGTTGTGATCACCTCCTTTTTGGTGCTTTCACCTCCTTTCCTGAGAAGTCAGGGAGGGTGTGATCACCTCCTCTGGGGGGCTCTGACCTCCCTGAGGAGTCAAGAGATGGCATGACCACCTGTGTTCTAAAACATAAGAAAGCAGGAGATGTAAATAGCACGTGAGGCTAAATAGTAATTGGACCATACTCTATTAATATATATGCTTGGAGAAAAAATGGCCCCGCCCACTCTTTGTGCAAGTCTTGATGTGTTGTATAGGAAATGATGATTATGGTGGGTGGAGGCAAGGGGGTGGAAAAGGAAGCGGAAAGAGAGACTGCTGGCTAGCGTCTTGTTGCAGCTGCTCACATTGCTAATCCCCCTTCATCTCTGATTCCCCTTCACCTTCGCTCCTTCTTCTTCTCTAGTTACTAAGAATAAAGATCGACGATTTCCCCCTAACCTGAATTCCTGACTCAGGCTGATTTTAAAATATGCAGTCATCACACTTAGCTGTAAAATGAGCTGGAAAAGGAATGGCAAATCACTCCAATATCCTTGTCAAGAAAATCCCAAAGGGGGTCAAGGGGAGTCAGACATGATTGAATAATAACAAATTTCCAATTAGTGAAAATTTCCAGGCTATATTGACTCTCATAATAGATATTAACTTGAAGTTGGGGATAGTGGTGCTTAACTAATGGGATATTCTTTAAAATCCTCATTCTCTTTGGATGATGATTTAGTTCCTCTTAAATGTTTATCTCCCTAAATCCTTTCTGTTCTTTTGTGGTTATCTTTTGATGTTTTCCCATAGACCACAGATTATTCTTTCTCATGAAAAAAAAATCTATAGACATAGGAGAATTGATTTCATCATTTCATCTTTTCTTGATATTTATAGTTATTTATCTTGTACTTCTGTTGCACTGTGTTTGAAAATGGAAAGAGCTATCATTTCTCTTAAATGCACTTACCTCCAGCCCCTCCCCAAATCTCTCTTTTATTGTTCATCCATCTTTTTGGCAATGGTTAGGCTCAGATTTTCCTGATATGTTGTTTTAAGTTACTTATTTTTATTTTTAGTTCTTGAAATATACCACTCCTAATTCTCCTGTAATTTTAATGACTGGTATTATTCAAATCATCTTACTTTCTTTTTTTTAATTAAAGCTTTTTATTTTCAAAACACACGCATGGATAATTTTTCAACACTGAGCCTTGCAAAACTTTGTGTTCCAAATTTCCTTCCCTTTCCCCATCCTCTCCTTTAGATAGCAAGTAATCTATGTTAAATCAATATGTGTAAACATATTTGTACAATTCTCTTGCTGTACAAGAAAAATCAGATCGGAAAGGGAAAAGATAAGAAAGAAAACAAAATGCAAGCAAACAACAAAAAGAGTGAAAATGCTATGTTGTGATCCACATATAGTTTCCACAGTCTTCTTTCTGGGTGTAGATGGCTCTCTTCATCACAAGATCATTGGAACTGGCCTTAATCACCTCATTATTGAAAAGAGCCATGTCCATCAGAATCGATCATCAGATAATCTTATTGTCATGTACAATAATCTCCTGGTTCTCTCATTTCCCTCAGCATCAGTTCATGTAAGTCTCTCCAGGCCTCTCTGAAATCATCTTCCTGAACAATAATATTCCATAACATTCATATATCGTAACTTATTCAGCCATTCTCCAACTGATGGGCATCCACTTAATTTCCATTTTCTTGCCACTACAAAAATTGTCTTACTTTCATATCTGAATGTCTTCCTTGTGGATGCTTGCAAAGTCTGCCATTTGTCGTTTAACTTGTTAAATTTAACTACTATATTACACAGCTTGAAGCATAGTCTTACTATCCTCTTTCCACTCCTACTTATTCTGTAGAGTCTTCTGATAAATTTTTGTGAGATCATTTATTTATTCCATTAATCCATCATAGAAGCCATTTATTCCAATTATATATCATAGACACAAAAAGCAAAAAAAAAAAAAAAAAGCCTCACATCGTGCCCCCCCCCCCCCCATAATGAAATAAATTGTTACAAGTTTTTGATGAAATTACTTTGTACTTTTTTGGATATCAAGCTCCCCCCAAACTTAAATACCACAAAACCTGAACATGAACAGTTGCATGTATACATTTCTTTAGTAAAAACTAATGTTTATATTACTATTAAGAAAAATGGATCTTCAGCAATTTTAGATAAAAGAATAGACATTTAGTACGGAGAGCTATTCAGGATGAAGAATTCTCTTGGGAAGTCATTTTTTAAAAATCAAAATCAGTGTAAATTGTGATAATAATCCAGTGAATAAAATTTTTAAAAGTATCATGAAGTGGCTTTAAGACCATGACAAAACATGTCTTCAGTGGTTCCTAAACCAAGATTCCAGGTGCTTTTCATGTGGGAATATTGGAAGAAGTTGAAAGTAGAGATACAGAATTTCTGAGCTAGAAGTTAAAAACAAAACAAAACAAAACATATATGACCTCCTTAAATATAGAGCATAAAAATACTCTCTATTTTATAGCCACTTAAAAGAACCTACAAAACCCCAATATCTGTGGAGGACAAACCAATGCAATCCTCTGAGATTGCTTCATTGAGAGAGAGAGAGAGCTCTTCGTAGTAGGATTAATAATATTGATGATTCAGTAGTCTGAGCCTTTAAAGCATGGTGTTATATAATATGGACCTGGAAAAGGAGAAGATGACTGGAAATCAAATTTCTGGGTAAGACTCAAAAGTGCTTTTTCATATTTTTTTCATACAAAACAATTTACATATGAGGATTTCCTATTTGGGATGTTCCTTGGAAGACCAACTGTTTGGGCTTCCAGATATCTGGCAAGTTGATGGTAGGCTGTAGCTCAGTACAATATTTACTATCATGGAAGTACACGCTACATGTAATAGAACATTAGGAATGGGTTATGAAGCCAGAATTGCTCCTCCCCACTTAATAGCATTTTATTTTTTTCCCAGTTACATGTAATTGTTTCCAACATTCATTTTTGTAAGATGTTGAGTTCAATTTTTTTCTTTCTTCCTCCTTTCCTTCCCCCCTTCCCAAGACAGCAATCAATCTGATATAGGTTATAAATCATTTTAAACATATTTCCATATTAGTCATATTGTGAAAGAAAAATCAGAACTAAGGGGAAAACCATGAGAAAGAAAAACAATGAAGAAAGTAAAAACAGTATGCTTTGATCTGCATTCACTTTCCATAGTTCTTTCTCTGGATGTGGATGGTATTTTCCATCACAAATGTATTGGAATTGTCTTGGATCACTATATTGCTGAGAAGAATTAGGTCAATCACAGCTGATTATCACATAATCTTGATGTTACTGTGAACATTGTTCTCCTGGTCACTTCACTCAGGATGGATTCATGTAAATCTTTCCAAGTTTTTCTGAAATCTGCCTGTTCATCATTTCTTAAAGAACAATACTATTTCATTCCATTCACATATCATAAGTTATTCAACCCTTCCCCAATTGATGGACATCCTCTCAATTTCCAATTTCTTGCCATCACAAAAAGAACTATAACAAACATTTTTGCACAGGTAGGTCCTTTTTTGCTTTTTTTATGGTTGCTTTAGAATACAGACCCGGTAGCGCACATGGTAAACTGTCTGCACAGTTTTATAGCCCTTTGGGCATAGTTCCAAATTCTTCTCCAGAATGGTTGGACCAATTCACAATGCATTAATCTCCCAATAGTCACACATCTTCCAAGGGAGGCCTTTCATGTATTATCATCTTTCCTATTCTCCTGTTGGTCAGGTTCTTTTTTGTTGTTTGCTGGTCCATTTCTTGACTTGGAACTTTACATTAGAGTTGGACTGCTCACCTGGGGATGGGGACTGTTTCAGACTTCAGAATTTTTTTGTGCTGATGTTTTCAGAGCTAGTTTTTGGAGTCTGCATGTTTTTGGTGCTTTCAAGGTGGTATGATTCTGGGAGGTTTGTGGTCACTGATCTCCTTATGCTCTGGTCTTAGCTCATAAAAGGACTCTTCTTTCCTGCAGCTCTGGTTCTTCTCTTGATCTGGAATTGTAACCAGGATCCCTGTTCTCCTGCAACCCTGAGTGCTAGTGCTTTTCTAAGCTCTGGAACTGTGATCAGGGAAATCCACAGCAGCGTTCTAAGACCAGTGTTGTCTTAGGGATGTGAAGTCAGTTTCATTTGTTACTTTACAAGGTCCAATTCCTAGATCTCCTTTTCTTCTTCTTTTTTTTTTTTGCCTCCAAATTTCCCTAAACAGACAGTAATAGCAGCAGTCAAGATGTAGTGGTTATGTTTCAAACACAGTTTATAGGCATCTATGCAGAAGTGACTATATGTGTGCATGTGCACATATGTAAGTATGAGTAGCTCTGGGGTTAAAGTCTAAATGTTCTTTAGATTAAACTGGAATATGAGGTAAATGAGGTGATTCAGATCAATTTCAATGGGTTTATGATAGAGAGAGCCATCTGTATCCAGAAAAAGGATTATTGGGATTAAACGTGGATCACAACATAGTATCTTCACCTTCTTTGTTGTTGTTTGCTTGCTTTTTGTTTTCTTTTTTTTTTTTTGGCTCTTTTGATCTGATTTTTCTTGCCCAGCATGATGAAGGTGGAAATAAATATAGAAGAATTGCACATGTTTAACATATTAGATTATTGTTGTCTAGGGGAGGGGGTGAGAGTAAGAGAGGGAAAAAATTTGGAACGCAGGGTTCTGCAAGGGTGAATGTTGAAAACTATCTTTGCATATATTATGAAAATAAAAAGCTATTATTTAAAAAAAAAAAGAAAAAGAATATAATGGTTAGAAAATGGCTCAGATTTTAATCCAATTGTTCTCCCTTAATTTCCGAGTTTTATTTAATTCTCAGGCTCTGCCATTGCTTTTGTTTCTAGGATATTTACATAGATAGAAGCCTGTGAAAGCACATAAACCTATTTTCTAGAGGCAACCGGATCTTTTCAAGCTGGAGTCACCAAAGGCTTGTCTGCAAGGCTAACTACCCATGACATATATGATCAGACCACTAGATGGCGCTTCAAGCTCACTGCTGCTACTACCCATGTCTTAACCATTTCCAAAGCCTCAGACGGGCTTATTTGAAGACTAATTCTACAAGAGAAAGGCTAGTTGTTCATTCATTTCAGTTTGTATCCTATTCTTTATAACCCTATTTTAAAATATTTTCTTGGAAAAAGTATAGGTTTGTTATTTTCTTTTCCAGTTCATTTTACAGACGAGGAACTGGGGACAACAGGGTTAAGTCACATGTCCAGAGTCACACAGTTCGTAAGTGTCTGAGGCTAGATTTGAACTCAGAAAGATCAGTCTTCCTGCTTCCAAGTTCATTACACGATCCACGGTGACAGAAATTGTCCCTAATGGAGATCTCTAACCACTCTAGTTCCCTCTAATCACTCTTCCTTCCTTTTCTCCCTGGCCCCTCTATTCCAGACCACAGAAGGAGGACTCATTCACAAGTAGATAACTAATGTTTAATTGAAACTACTGAACAAATAATTAAAAACCTAAATAAATTAGATAATTGAAATAGTGAAAGGCATTGCATTAATTTCCCAGTTGGATTGTATTGGTCTGGATTTTCCATGGTTTCCTCCTTATATGTTGTATCTTGGTCCTAGACACCCAGTCATAGAGATAAACACCTAGTTCTCTTTTGTACCCAGCGGGCTTCTTCTCAGAATGACAAGGATAGGGAAACCGGGGTTGGGGGAGGAGTCATTATTATTTTTCTGGAACTCATTCTTCATGTCTTACTGCATATTCCAAGATAATCACTGTAAGAAACAAAATATCTTACCAAGAACTCCACTGACTCACTGATGAATGCAGAAAAGATTTCTTTTTACATTCTTGCAAGAATGGGTGTCTAGGTTAGTAGATCACAGCTTTGAAACTCCGAAGGCAGATTTTATTTCCTATCCTGAAACACCAGTCCTTCCCCTGATTCCCCATTACTTGGAAATTACAGAAGGTACACAACATAAATTTCCACCACTCATTACAAAGCCAGTCTTTGATCCCAAAGGAGCTTCCAATTTGCAAGGGGGAAGGGTAACAGAAGAGAACTAAGAATAGAGAAGAAAGTATTCTTTTCAAATCTCAGTCTCTCTCCCCCCCTCACTCCTGATTACAAAAGTTAATCCCTGTCCCCAAAGAGCTTGCATTCTTCTGGGGGGGACGATAAACTCCACTCTTGATTATTCTTTGATGTCCTTGTAGATTTCAGGTTTCTAATTTGTTTCATTCCTCCAATTTAATTTTCATAACTGTGGAAAACAAATGCCATCCATTTTTCACATCACCTCTCAGCTCTCCAATAAGGACTATTCCTTTTCTAGGGCATTGCCAGGAAAAACTGAAATCCCATGAATTAGTTTGCTAGTCATTGGAGATTCTGAGGCCAGTGGCCATCTTGCCTTCTAGAACATACCCCTTCCCCAATTCCCCTCATGCTTCTCTGCTAACTCAGCTGTTGTATCTCTATTTCTTTTCTTCCTTGGAGTCTCTATAATTTTATGTTAGACTAGAGGCTAGGTGATAGCTTTCCCCCTCAAATTATAAGAGTGATATTTTGAACCCCATCAGACACCAGGGCCTCTTGTGTCTCCAGAGTCCTCCTAAGAAAACACCTCAATTTTTTTAAAAAATGTCCCCCCAAAAGCAAAATTGCAATGGTTCTGGTCATCTCTTTTAAAATGACATACCCCTACGTTCTCTTCCCTTTGTGTTTTTTATTTATGGACTTATGGAATCCCTGAGCTAACTCTGGAAGGGATTTCAGAGGCCTTTTATTCCACTTCCCTCATTTTACTGATGAAGAAACTTTGGTTCAGTTAGAGTAGGAGACTTAACAATGATCTCAAAAGCAAATATTCATATTGCACTTCAAGGGCTGCAAAGCATTTTACATATGTTATTTCATTTGATCCCCACAACAACCATTTGATGCTCTGCTAACAGAGAATAACTGACTTGGCCAGAGAGTAAATATCTGAATCAAAATGGAACCTCTCTTTTAGATTGTAAAATTTATGGTATCTCTTTGGAGATTGTAGAATTTTAAAGTATCTCTTTAAAGATTATAAATTTCAAAGTATCTCTTTAGAGATTGTAGAATTAAAGTATCTTTTTTTGAATTATAGAATTTAAAGTATCTTTTAAAAGATTTAAATTATCTTTTTAAAGATTGGAGAATTTAAAGTATCTCTTTAGAGATTGTGAAATTTTAAAATATCTCTTTTAAATTGTAGTCCTCTAGATGGTGCTTCGGTGTCCAGAACTTGGCTTATTCAAGGCTATGTTAGTGAAACACTACCTGGCCCAAAAGAATCTAATTTCCAGAGGGCAGGAGTTGTTCCATTTTTGTCTTTGTCTACACAGGGTCTGGAACATAAAAAGTGCTTAACAAATGATTGTTGAAATTGGCAATGCAAAGAAGAGGGCTCATGTGTACATCTGTTTACTTCCAGCCTCACTAAGCACAGTAGAGCTAATTCATTGTCAGATGGTCGGCCATAGCATCATAGGAAGACAGTGGCTAAGACACATAAACTTGGCTTTGGTAGAGAGGGCACTTATCTTGTGGAACTGGTGGACATTTCAAAGCATCGATGTAAATAAGCAGTATCGAAAGTAAAGCTACTTTCTGTTCTCCCTTTGGGAAATGGCAAAAATAAAGAGAATGAAAAATATTTTTTACCATTCATAGCTTGACAGCTTCTGTTTTCCTGGAGGCTGAAATCTTTGCGTTTGAGACTTAGCATTTTGGGGGCTGAATTCCTCACTAAGCCCCCCTGCAGCAGAAGTACACAATGTCTTTCTTTGTGAGCCTCAGAAGCAGTGTTCTCATAGAAAGGCTTATAAGCTGGTGAGTGCACCAATTTCCTGGTAAAAAGGGTGGCTAATAGATGCTCAATTCTGAGGAAAGAACCAATGGGCAGTGCGATGAAATACTACACAGCCAGCTGGGTGAGAGTTTTCCTCCACAGGCCTTTTTAGAAATGAGATGTATCTCAAAAGGAATGATTAAGCAGATTGCATTCCTCAGTTATTTAACACTGGAAAGCCTGCTTTTACAAACTGCTGTACTACATATTATGGAAATTGCAAGTCCAAATGTCTAGATTTTCATTCTTTTGTATGCTGCTTGCTGTTGAATATTTCAGGATTCAGAACATTCAGTGAAGGAAAAAAAAAAAAAACCTAAGGGAGATACCATAAAGAAAATAAACATAATTAACATGGATGTTTTGGTTCATCATGTTGTGCCAAAGTTCTCTTTTATTGTCCTGACTCAGTTTCCCTAATAGTGCTGACTCAGTTTCCCTAAATTGTGCTGCATCAGTTTCCCTGAATTGTTCTGCCTCAGTTTCTAATTGTTCTGCTCAATCCTGCAAAAACACCCCTCCATTTTAATCATCAGGATATTTGATAAGGAAAAAAGATCTTATAGTTTAGAATATCAGAATGCCTCTCCCCATCCCAACCTATCAGAATATCAGATACTGTTTTATCAGATGCCTCTCCCCATCTCCGGTGCCTCCCCCCACCCTGTCAGAGTCCCTTTCGCGCTCTTAGCACCCTGACTCTGCCCCTGCCTCTGTCTACCTCCTGTATCCGAACCACATGTATATACGTCATTGAGAACTCACATGGTTTGCTGGATTTTTGGAGACGATAGCTCATTCAGTCCTGGGACCAAACCATGGATCCATTTGGTCCCAGTAAATCTCTCCCTTTCAAATAAAATATTAAATACTCTCTAATCTCTATCTTGCCTCAGTTTCTCTGGCATTATAATCACTGGAAGATACTCTCATTTGTTTCTTTTCTAATCAAACTTACACCCACAGTTTTGATTATAAGTATTAGATTTAGGAAGGGATAGAACCATAGAGATCAATGAAATCATATTTCTAATTTCTAATCATAATATTTTGGTACTGGTCTTGGTGATGTAAATTCTGGGTTTTAAGAATTGTAGGACAATTCTGATGTGTTCATAACTGGAAGAGCCTTTCTTACCCACAGATATCTTGGGAAAACTCTCAAAATGTTCCCAGAATGTATAATAATAAATGAAATTAAGGAGAGACAGTTAAAACTCCTTCTCTCTGCTCCCAGTCTAGGTCTAGAATAGGAAGACTGCCAGAACACTGTGCAAAGTCTAATTGGAGAAGAGATGGTATAGGCTCAAGGCAAAGGATCCTTGCAGTTGAGAATAAGAGGTAAATGAGCCAAAGAGAAGCCTGCTCCTTAGTTTCCATAGGAGACAGGACTAGTCTGGCCGACAGTGCCCAGCCTACACTGACAAGTACCAATCCTGATCCATAAACCCATGCTGGTGAAATCCACTATGCTTTGTAATCTCAACTGAACCTCACTATGGCAAGGCTATCCTTTTACATTTCCAAAATTGGGTCACTATAGCCCAGTGACCTAAACTGTGGGTCTCAACCGCATTCAATCTTGTGACTGAATATGGAGGTTGAGAAATTATGATTTATTGTCAATAAATGTTATGATTTTGTATGTCTATTTTATATTCTTATGTATTCTGGGTCATATAAAAATTTCTTGGGCAAAAAAGTGTTGCAAGTAGAAAAAGTTTAAGAAGACCCCACCATACTAATTAGCACAGCAAACTTTCAAATCTTAAGTTTCCCAAACTCCCCATCTCCTTATCCTTCCAGTTGAAAACCTTGCCTCATATTCCATTCTCTAAGCCATTCTTTTAGAACTCCCTTGTCTCTCTTCCTCCTTTCATATCAGTTGGGTATTCTCTACCATTCTTTCCTAACTCATTTCTGTCTTATATGAAGAGGCGGCCCATCTCCTTGATAGAGCAAATTCCTCTATGTGAAAAAGTGACCCCATTTTATTTTGTCATTTCCAGATGATTGCCCCATCTTTTACCCATATTCTAACATCTATCTTCAACATTTCCCTTTCTATGAACTGATTCCTTTCTGCCTACAAATATAGAAATGTCTCCTTGATCTATCACCTGACTGGATCTGTCCACCTTGTCCAAATATCATCCTATAACTCTTCTCCCTTTTATGGCTAAACTTCTTGATGAAGCCATCTACAATCCTTTCACTTCTTCTCACTACCTTTTTAACTCTGCACTTCCTCTATTTTACTTTACTTGGTTTCTCCATTAAATCCCATTAGTTCAATGATCATTTCTCTTAGGGCAACTTAGATATAGTCTCAGGTTATATACATATACATACATACATATATATGTGTGCATATGTATACATGTATGTATGTATATATAACATCCAGGCTTCCAGAGCCTTTTGGACATATTATATCCATATATATATATATATATATATATATATATATATATCCAGGAGTCACCTCCTGATTTCCACTCTTATATCTCCAACTGCTTCTTGGATATCTGTCTTAAAGTGGATGTCTCATAAATAACTCAAGTCCACTATCTGAAAAATAACTCAGCATCTTCCCCCCCCCCCTACTCACTTTCCCCTACTATTATCAGGAACACCACTATCTTCCCGTCATTCAGGCTTACAATTAGGTATCATCTCAACTCTTTTCTTATACCCATTTCTCATGCCTAATTATAATTATTAACAAATCTTCTTTCTTTTTTCACAACATATTTTGTATACGTCCCTGTTCTCTATAGACATAACCACCAACCTTGTGTAGGCCACAAAAAGTAAAATGAAATAAATCCACCACAGCCACAAACATTTCTGTATATCACCCACAAAATGTAGCAGAGACAGTAATTTCTTTTAGAATAATTTTAAATTTGAGTTTTTTTTTTAAAAAAACAAGACATACAGAGAAATCATAAAAATTCAACCATAATCCACTCTTTACAGAAATAAAAACAGACTTAAATAATTGGGAAAAAATTCATTGCTTATAGGTATGCCAATATAACTTTAAAAAATGACAATACTGTCTAAATTACTTTATCCATTTAGAGCTATACCAGTCAAGCTACCAAAAATTATAGTACAGACTTTGAAAAAGTAATAGCAAAATTCATTTGCAAGAGCAAAGTGTCAAGAATCTCAAAGAAAATAATGAAAAATAGGACAGGAAGTAGTAATAGTACTATACTAAAAATAGCATGTATGTGTGCGCATGCGTTTGTATATACACACATTATAGTTAGTATAGCATATAGAAAGTATATATATATATATCATATGTATACATATGTATCCTATGTATGTATCACATATATAGTAGTATACAATATATGCCAACTATAGCAAATATATAAAATTAAATATATAAACCTATCTATTAATAAATATATACATATTTATATACCTAGTTATATAAACATATATAAACACAATTTTTAAATATTTATTTACATGAATATATATTAACTAACTTAGCACGGTATTGCAAATATAGTGTGGTACTCTGTATACATACATATATGGAAATAGAAAGCAGTAATGGCTAAAGCAATTAGGTATTAATTAGAAAAGAGGTTGCTCAATGGAGCTGAATACCAATATAACAAACAGAAGTAAATAAATCTAAGTACCCAGTTACTGGGGGATGGACTCACTGCTTGACAAATACTGCTGGAAAAATCAGGCAGCCAAATAACAGAGATTAAGTATATATCTCTTTACTTAACAGAGATATATACTTTATCTCTCTCTTTAAATATCAAACTTATTGATATTTAAATCAATAATTTAAATTATTAAACCTCTCACTTTAAATATCAAAATCAACTTTAAAAAGATGCAAGACTTAGATATAAAAGTTGCAACTTAAAGAAATTAGAGGAGTGAGGAAGAAAATACCTTTCAAAGCTATGGCTAAAAGCAGAGTTCATGACGACACAGGTGGATCACAGATGACATAAGGGACAGATTTGATTACATAAAATCAAAATGATTTTGCAGAAACAGAAAAGACCATTTGAAATGAAATGGAAAGAATTAACTGCAGGTTGAATAAAAGGGAACAATCTTTGCAGACATTTCTCTAATAAAGGTTTCATTAACAATATATATATGGAAAGGATTCAAATTTATGAGAACAAGTAAAATCAATTCCTGAAGGGATCAATGGCTATGAACCAGCAGTTTTCCAAGGAAAAAAAAATCAAATTACCAACATTATATTTTTAAAATTCTCAGAAGTAAATAGTAATATTTACAAAGTGCTTATTATTTGTAGATACTTTGCTAAGTGCTTTATAATTGTTATTTCATTTGATCTTCACAGCAACCCTGGGAAATAGGTATCATTACTACCTTCATTTTATAGATAAGAAGACTGATACAAATAGAGGTTGAATGACCTGCCCAGGATCACACAGCTATTGAATAAGGCTTAATATGAACTTATATCTTCCTGACTTCAAGCATGGGCTCTGTGTGTTGTTGCTTTCCAACACTAATAAACAGTGGAATTCAAATGAAAACTCTTCTGGAGATCTATTTCACACTCATCAAATTGGCAAATATGACAAAAACAGAAATGACTATGTATGGGCTATAGGAAAATAAACATAATAATGTGAATTGGTTAAGCCTTTCTGGAAAGCATTTTAAAAGGACACCTAAAGAGTTATTTAACTGTGAATATATTTTGAAGGTAAAGGAAAAGAACTTGTTAACTACCTACAATATGCTCGGCACTGTGCTAAGTGATGAGCAATTATTACCTCATGTGATCCTCACAGCAATCCTGGGAAGTAGATACTATCATTATTATTATTATTGTTATTATTCTCATTCTCATTTACATTATCAAATTGAGATAGACAGACTTGCCTAGGATTACACAGCTTGTAAGTATAAGGTCATATTTGAACTTAGGCTTTCTTGATTCTGGGACAACTACATGATACAGTGAAAAAAGTGCCAGGTCTGAGTTCACATTTGGGTTTAGACATTTTTATTTTCTTGGGGTGACTCAGGAGTGGTTAGGGATATGTGTGACAATAGTTTCAAACTATTGATAAATATATAGATTTGGGAATTATTGGCCCAGATAAAATAATTAAATTCATGGGAGCTGATATAGTTGTTAAATAAGAGCATGTCCTAAGAAAATCGAAGAACCTTGAATAGAACTTTGGGGGATGCCATTCATGAGTGAGGATAATGTGAATGGTGAACCTGTAAAGGAGACTGACAAGAAGTAGTTAGACAATAGAACTAAGAGACTACCTACAGAGGAAAGACTATCTAGGAAGAGAGATTTGGCACAACAGTGTCAAACACTGCAATGATGTCAAGGGAGATGAAAATGGAGAAAAAACCCAACCATCAAGAGAGCATTTGGTGGAAGTCCAGTTATAATGGTGACATGAGGGGGTAGTTCAGAAGACCAATTCTCCTATACATCCTCCAATAAAGATGTAAAATGGCTCTGGATTGAATAATGAATTCCCCACATTCAAAGACTGATTTAGGATTATACAACAATTTTCTAGAAAGTCTGTAGATCCCAGGAAAGAGGTCTGGCTAGGAAAAGCAGCAAAAACTAAGGTAGACAAGCTGAACATTTTCCAGTGCTCTGGAAACTTCCAGGGATCCCCAAGTCCTGCCCCAATCTATTCCTGTGGGTAGGAAGGCTAGAGTGTTCTAGTGGGGAAGTTTCAGTGGAGTTGAAAGATGTGTCAGTGCAGGGCTCTGTGTGGTGTTGCCAGCAAGGAACTGTTGACTGGGAACAGGAAGGAAGGCTTTCCAGAGGGACGTGGTGCAATTAACAATTGCAATTGTGACAAATAGAATAAAAACATGAAAAAGAGAAGCATCAGAGTAAAATTTTAGGAAATATAAATCTAACAAAGTTTTAGTGATTGATGATTAGGATTAGAAAGGAATATATGTATTTCACAGGTGCATATGGAAGCTTTGCAAAGATTGGCCATGTTCTATGGCATACGTATCTCATAAACAAATGTAGAAAAGTGAAGATATTAAACATATTATTTACTGATTACAATATAAATAAAATTGTAATCAATATATTCTCTAGTTTCCAGGAATTCTTTCAAACACATAAGAACTAGAGGGTCTTTGTCTCATGGCAATTTATCTTGTCCATGAGCCACCAAATTTTGTGTATTCTGGAGTATTTCTCTGGTTCTGCTTAGAAGCCATCTAGTTCAACTCAATCATTTGACAGATGAAAAAACTGAGGCAACAGCTAGATTTAATTATGAAGTATGTTCTCCATTTATTTTATTTGTATTTAATTTAAATATTTTAATTTAATTTAATATACTTCGTACTTGCAAAAAATGTAATACATGGCATTTGAAAAAAGTATTCAAAATTAAAGAGACTAAAACTTTAATCCAAAAAATACTGGTAGGTCATAAGGTCACTGTAGCCATGAAATTAAAAGAAGCTTGCTTCTTGGAAGGAAAACTATTGCAAATCTGGACAGCATATTAAAAAGCAGAGACATCATCTTGCAAAGAAAGGTCCATAGCATCAAAACTATGATTTTTCCAATAGCAATTTTTGGATGGCTGTGAGAACTGGACTATAAGAAAAGCTGAAGATTGTGGAATTGATGCTTTTGAATTGTGGTGCTGGAGAAGACTTTTGAGACTTCCTTGGTCAGCAAGGAGATCACATCAGTTAATACTTAAAAAATAATTCAGGATATTCACTGAAAAGTCAAATGTTTTGACCACATAATGAAAAGATGGGAGTCTTTGGAAAAGACCCTGATGTTGGGAAAAAATGAAGGCAAAAGAAAAAGGGGATGGGCAGAGGATGAAATTAATAGATAGTATCATGGAAACAATGACAATGAACTTGAACAAACTTTAAGAGAAAGTAGAAGATAGAAGGGTCTGGCATGCTATGATGGAATCATGAAGAATAGGACATGACTGAGTGACTTAACAACAACAACAAAAAGGACAAACCATAATAGAAATAGATAATTCCATCAAAGAGAATGCAATCCATGAGACACTATAGCAAAACTTTAAAGATTCAGACAAAGCAGTCTTTAAAGTAAAATGTATACCTCTAAATACTTTTGTCATCAAAAAACATAAAGTCTAAATAAATGAATAGTACATGCTTTCAAGCAAACAAGCAAACAAAAAAAGTGCCAAGAAAATCCCTAAACAACAACAAAATGAAATTTTGAAAATCAAAATAAAGTTGAAAAATGCTTCACCCCATTAAAATGATAATAAAATGATGACTTATTTTTCTAACTAAAAATTAGATAATTAGAAAAACGGCCAAGCTACCAATAATGGCTTAGTGAGACGTTAAAAAGAAAAAACATTACAATGAATGAAGAAGATATAAAAGAAATTATTTGAAACTCTTTAGTTAAATTATATGCCAACAAAATTGCTAATTAAAGTGAATGAATAGTTGCCAAATATACTCAGATTAATCAAATAAAAAATGGAGAATTAAATAACACAGTTTTGAAGGGCAGGAAAGGGAAGCAGGGAAGGAGATAAAGACATCATGAAAAAGCTAAAGTAAAACAAACAAAACACATCTGGATGAATTTAAAAGTCACCTGTATCAAATGTTTAACTGTCTCCCCCTAAAAATTTCAATGATAAATAAAAATCTAAATTGAAAAATAAGGGTTTCCACAAAATTCTTTTAAAATACAATTATGATCTTGATACAAACCAGGAAGAGACAAAATAAAGATATAAAATAACAGATACGTATAGCTCATGAATATTGTAGTAAAAATACTGAAGAAAATATTATACAAAAGGATATCAAAATATATTGAATCATATTCAAGTTCAATTACAAATTCATATTGATACCAGGAATGTAGAGTTGTTTCAATGTTAGTAAAATTATACACATAATGGACTATTCAGTCAGATAGGAGGCCCAGTGGATAGTAAGCTAGGAGTAAGTTAGAAAGATTTGAGGTCAAATCCAACCTCAGATACTTATTAGTTTGGGGACCCTGTGCAAGTTAATTAACTTTTGTTTGCCTCACTTTCCACATAAGTAAAAAACAATAATAATAACTATCATTTGGCATTGCTAAAAGAATCAAATCAGATAACAGTTATAAAGCATTTAGGATGTTGCCTGTCATGTAGTAGACGCTTTGTAAAAATATTTTTCTTTTCTCAAAGGAAAAAGTGAACTGTTAACAATATTATAAAAAAATTTTAAACTTATTAGTAATAGAAATTTGAACATCTTCAAATCAAATGCAACAATGACAGAGAAACTAATTGTTGGAGGGCAGGTAAGAAGATAGACACACTGTTGCCCTATTGAAGCTATGAACTGGTCCACTAATTTTGGAAAGTAATTTGGAACTAAATTCCAAAAGTCACTACACTGCATAGCTTTTGGCACAGCAATAGCTCTACCAGGCACAGGAGCCAATAATAGCAAAGAGAAAAAGGACTAGAATATATAAAATATTTATAGCAGCTCTTTTTGTTGTAGCAAAAAATTGGAATCCATAGTGCCACATCAAGTGGGACAAGATTGAACAAAATATGCTATATGAAAGTAATGAGCTATTATTGTTCCATAAGAAATGAAGAAAAGAATGGGTTTAAAGAAATCTGAGAAATATTAGATTATTTACAGAGAACTCACACATGGCAATTCTTAGAAGATGGTCAGAAAAAGCCATCCAAGGACACTCTCAACATCTGTCTTAAGAATTTTAAAAGTGATTCTATGACATGAGAGACACTGGCACAGGACCGCCCAATAAGACATGCCCTGATCAGGGATGGTGCTGTTTTCTGAGGAGCAAAGCAGAATTGAATTAACTCAGAAGAAACATGAGATGTTCAAAGTTAAAGAAACCATCTCAAATGTTCATAGGGACTCTTTGTGTCCAGTTTGTGGCAGAGCATTCCAGGCTCATATTGTTCTGATGACCCACAGTTTAACACACTAATTTGACTTTAACATAGTGATGCCATTTTGGTCCTCTTTGAGAAAGAAATGAAGGATAACAATCAACCAACCAAACTGATGTAAAATGAAGTAGGAAGAAACAAGGGTATAACTTATTCAGTGACTCCAACATTGTAAAGCATAATAACCTTGTTTTTAATTTAAAAAAAATCATTTTTATTCAATTCCAAATTTTCTCTCTCTTTTTGTTCCTCTCACTCCTTGAGAAGGCAAACAACATGACAGCCATTAGACACAGCACAGCAACTTTGAAAGATTTAAGACTTCTGAATTCTGGTGCAATGACCAAGCACATCTTCAGATTTGGATACTGAAACATATTTCTTTCTATCTCTTGATAGAGATGCTGGGTAAGAGACTCAACAACATGCAGAAGGAAACATGTCATATTAGCTACTGACAATGTATAATTTTGCCTTGTTTCATTATGCTTCCTTGTTACAATAGAGATTTTCTGGGTTTTTTTTTTTTTTTTGACTGGAGGTTGATGAATTGAGGTCAGTACAATTGATAGTAATGATAAAAAGAAAGAAAATAAAAAAGGGAAAAGAAAAAAATAGAAATATTTTTCTTTTTAAAAAAATTAACAGAAGGACTTTCTGTGGAAGAGAGAGATAAACAAGAAATTTTGGAACAATTTGTATATTAAAACAAAGAAAAGTCTTTGTCCTCATGTTTGATACAGTAGGATATTAATAAATGTTGGTTAAATAATGAATTGGCTGATCATTTTGGATCATATCTGTAATTTCTCTGGTGAGAAAGTAGGTCAACACCTTGTCTGAAATGTATGGCCTTTGAGACTCGCATTCAGAACTGATAATTTAAATGACTTGGATAGGGCCACAGAGGCTAACTTGAATTGAAATTGATTAGACATGAATTGAACTCAGGTCATTTGAACTTCACAAACATTTCTATATCCATTATCCTACATTGCTTCTCAACTGATTGACTCTAATTGAATTTCTAGAAGGCAGAGACAATAGCTTGAAGGATATTCATTTTACTAAGAAGCCAAGAAAACAAAACACAAGTAAATAGGACTATGGAATCAGAGTTGGCAGACTGCTAATCCTTTTGATTTTGGAAATAATGTACTGAATGATTTGCAAATTGAGGCACCTGAAATATACTGGAAAATACAAAAATGGAAAAAAAAAGAAGCCACCGCCAGACCCACCCACGTGGGGACATATTGTCTCCATATTTCCATGTAGTTTCCACATAGATGGTTTAAAATAGTCATGTTCAGCTAATGTTTAAGGGAGCAATTTTCCATTTTTATGACTTCTAGATACCACATTAACAACATTTGTATTGATTCTGATAATAAAAAGGCAATCAGTATTCAATGAATTGGAGAACCCTCCTAGGACAGGAGAGCCCAATGTCTGGCTGCTTTTATAGCTTTGTTTTCCTTTTGAGCTCCCCAGGCACCTTTCTTTCACAAACCATTAAATTTCACAGTGTATAGACACCTCCGGCATTCTTTGGCTTATTATAATAAAACAGTTCCATCCAGCATCATCACTAGAAGTTATGTTGCATCTGAATCAAGCTTCTTTCATGTCTGTGGGAGAGTAGTGAAAGAAGCCTCATTGCTGCCTAAAATTCTAGAAAATAAAAATCCAGGTAATATTTGCTAAAGGTCATTTTTTCTCATTTTTCCTCCATTTCCCATACCCCCCAAATTTAGGAGCTGGGATTTGTACTTAATTGAAACAAAGTAAGCATTATCTTCTTTGGGGTTAGGGCAGAAGACAGGGTTAAGAAAGGACATTAGACAAAACAAATATATTAGAGACCTTTATGCAATAGGAACTAGTGTCTGTCTAATTTTGTTAACATATCTTTCCAAGAGACAACTAAAAATATAATCCAAAAATACATTTCCTTTAAACATTTAAGAAAAAATAATAAAAAAGGAAAAAAAAATCTATGTAAAACCATAAGATAGTTTATTGTAAGTGATATTACAAAGTGATTTTTTTTTTGTCCTGTGATTTAGTCATTTTTATCAGAAGGGACAGTTCATAGAAATAACTGCAAGGAGCCTTGTGGCCACTTACTCCTACCTTCTTACCCACAGATAAGGAAACCTGGTCCCAGGGAAGCACTAGAAGTAATACAGAAAAGATTTGAACTTGGGTCCTTTGACTCCAAATCCAATATTCTTTCCACAATACAGTGCTGCTCCATTTTCTCACCTGCAAAATGAAAGAAAAATACTAAAAGACTCTTGATATATATTTCTTTTTTTAAAGCATGCCTTTTATGGTTTTTTAATAATTCAAATAATATTTTAAATATATCAGAGGATATTTTAAAATTTAAAAGATTAATACTTATTTTGTAAAGCTAATGTTTCTTTAAAAATATTATATTCCTTTCAGGAATGATGTCTCGTAAAGTAGGTTATACAATTCATGTTGCTGAAAACTGACCAGTTTCTAGGTGTTTAGCTCTGTTTCATGGCAGAAGTTAGGCACATTGAATGTGAAGTATATGGAACTTAAAAAAAAAATTAGTTAACGTGTGTGGGGAAAAGAGATATCAAAAGAAGGCAAATGTATGTCTTTGTTAAATAAGTTAACCTAAGTTTATTAAGAGTTAAATAAGAGATAAAAAGATATTCCATTAACTCAACAATGTGTCAACTTGATATCCTTTGTAGATTTTAATATTTGGGTCACTCAGATGAAAGTCAACAAGTCTATTATAAATACATATTCACACAAACCTTTGGGCTAGATGATTGGTGGGGTGAGAATACAAAGAAAAGGAAATTCATTCTTTTAGGAGCTTACATTTAATAGGGTTACAATATATGAACAGAAGGGCAGATAACAAGATGATGAAATATATGGAGAGAGTGTATTCTCTGCCCTTGGAAGTATTGAAAAGAAGGATGAATCAAAACTTCTTCACATAACTGAATGTGGTGGTCATAAAAGTATGATTTATTATCAGTAAATGATTGATTGTATACCTATTTTATATACCTATGTAGCTGGGATTGTGTAAAAATTTTTTGGGTAAAAAGGGGTTGGGAGTGGGAAAAGTTTAAAAAGCCCTGAGCAAGATGACAGCTTATCAAGTACATCAAAGGGAGGTTTCTTTTTGGGTGTGAATGGCTCTGGATGATTATAGACATCCTTTCCAACTCTCAAATTCAATGAAGTGACAATATCCTTGGACATAAGGGCACCCTTCTTCACTATAGTTGACCTTATTCCATTTCCATGTTGATTTCACTTATATTGTGATACTCTACACTTCTCTCATTCTCTATCCCTCCATTCAAGTTTTCTGATGTTTCTGTGAATTGTCAAAATTTAATATACCTTATGGTATAGTTCTATTCTGTTATGGTATAGTTCTGTTACATCCATATGGCATAGTTTATTTAGTCATTTTCCTGTAATGGGGTCACATAAAAGATATGCTAAGAATGTCAGTGTACATAAAGTTATTTTAGTTATGGTAGTAGAATCTCAGTATTCAAGAGTGCAAAAAATATTGAAAACTTAGTCAAATAATTCCATATTGTCCTCCTGAATAATTACACAATTCCTATGTTGCACCAATGATAAATTATTTCACTTATTTCCTCCATCTCCACATTTTGTTTTTCCATTTTTTCCTTTGCCATTTTGTGGGTTATGAAGCTAATTCTTAGAGATGTTTTCTTTTTCAAGTGGCTTTTCTTCAGTTAGGGACTTTGATACATTTTCAGCAAGTTGTTAATAGTTTGCTTTTCTTATCTGATAGTTTGGTTGCATGATGGATAGAGCACTTCCTTTGGAGTCAATAAGATTTGAGGTTGAATATACCATTGGATGGGAAGGAATCACTTGATAAGAGGAGGTTCAAAATTGGAGTGAGGAGGTGGGTTTGATTGAAAATGAGCTGAAGAAGGTGGAAAAGGATTATTCCTTAGTAAGGAGAACATAGTCACCTTTTTATCAGTGAGTAGGATAAAGGAAGAATGAATCAAAGGTGTCATCATGTTTTGCAGTAAAGAGAAGCTCATACTGAATGACTTAATTTTTTCCAATGAAGTAAGAGGCAAGATCTTTTGCTGTGGAAAGCTTAGGAAGAGAAGAGAAATTTTGTAATAATTTCTATGAGGATTGAGAAAAGGAATCAAGAAGGGACAAACAAAAGTGTTGTCTTTTAGTGAGGTCCAATTGTAACTGGATAACATGAATTTGTAATAGATAAGTCAAGAGTTATGAGATTAACTCTGCCTGTGCTCAACAACTCATGAATGGGAGCAGAGAATGTTGATAGTAGGAGCAATCAAATTCTGAGATTTGTCAAGAGAAAACTGGTGATAGGACAAGGAGGTAAGAGATTCGATGGTAAAACTAAAATAGCTAACTATCAGGAGGAGACCAGAGAAGAGGTGAGAGTAAAGTCAGAGCAAAGTACAATGAAGAAGAGATGCTGAAGGTCTCAATGAGGGTGAAGAATCGGAATTTTTGCAGTTTGATCATGTCCTACTCTTCATGACCTCATTTGGAATTTTTTTTTTTGATAAAAATACTAAAGAGGTTTGTCATTTCCTTTTCCAGCTCATTTTACAGATGAGGAAATTGAGGCAAATGGAATTAAGTGACTTTCCCAGGATGGCAGTTAGTAATGTTTGAGTCTGGATTTTAAGTCAGGATGATGAATCTTCCTGACTTAAGGTCCAGCTCTCTGTGCACTCTGGTACTATCTGGTTGCCTGATTACAGGTAAGTCCAAAGGAAAGTCATGAGGCTATAAAATTTCTTTAAGTAAATGGTGAGGGGACTCTTCAGGCATGGGGAAAGAGGAGACCAAGAAAGGAGTCATCTTTTTTCAGGGTACTCCCATCTTCTGAGATGCCAATAAAACACTATATAGACTTGTTTTATCTTGATTTTGCATTCTAGTACTAGGCCTTGAATTGTGAATGAATGGCAACAAGGTGATATAGTGGTTATAGTGTCAGATTTAGGAAGATCTGGGTTCAAATTTTGATTCAGACATATGCTAGCTGTGTAGTCCTGACCAAGACACTTAGCTTCTGTTGGCCTTAGTTTTCTTATCTGTAAAATGAGATAATAATGGCATTTACCTTATAGGATTGTTTTGACAATCAAATAAGATATGTATAAAATATTTTGGAAAATTTTAAGCACTTTTAATAATAATAACAACAACAATAGATGATGGTCAAGTAGATGAGTGAATAAGTATCACACTGTATTTTGTATCATGCACACACACACGTATATATATATATATATATATATATATATATACACACACACATATATATATATATATATATATACACACACATATATATGTATGTATGTATGTATTATATAATAAGTATAATGAGTGAATTACCAAGTACATTTTTTGGCAAGACAATTAGAATTGAGTGACTTCTAAGATCATAGTTACTTAGTAAGTGTTAGTGTCAAGTGTTTGAGGCTAGATTTGAACTCAGCTCCTTCTGCCTCCAAGGTCAGTGCTCTATCACTATGCCATCTATCTCTCCCTATTAAGCACTTCCTATGTTGCAGATGCTGGGGAGCTATGATTTCAAATATAATAGGGAGATAGTACCTGACCTCAATGAGTTTGTATTCTAATAAGGGGTGACAATATTTACCTAGTTGCGTGTTTGCCAGGGAAAGGTACTTTGGGAAAGTTACAAGAATGTTCAATGGAACCACAGTGGGATAGACAGACACATCCTTTTTAGGAGCCATTTCATTAGGATTCCATAGTTGTGAAGGTGGAAAAAAAGGAGAATATATATACAGTGGAAGGAAGAAGATGGCCTAGGCCTAAGACTCTAAATTGAATCTGGCTAGATATAGTAGGGCATGTGAAACATTCATCTAGATTGGTGAAAGTGAAAGGGTAGGAAAGAGAGAAAGGGGCAGATTTCTAGAGAAATTTAGAAGTCCTCTATAGGCTTGTTAAATGTTTCCCACTTCTAATCCCTTTTGCCAGAGAAATTTTTATGTGACCCTAGGTATATAAGTACATAAAATAAATGTACAAATCACACATTTATTGACCACATCTCAGGGTGAGAACCACAGTTTAAGAAGCTTTGCTCTGCACCATGATCTATTGTCTGGAAGATGTAGCAGTCAGAGTGGATGGCAGACGATGGCTAATATATAAACACAAATCGAACTGAACTGAATTGAATTGAATTGCTTATAAATTCATTCATTCTTCCTTTGGATCAAGCCACTGAGAAATGTGTGTGGTCCTACTTTTGGCAGTTCTTGGACTTAAGTAAATTAAACTGAGTGATTTGAAGGATTAATGGAAGAAGAAAATACTTTAAAGCAAGATTAAAGTTATTTACATTTTAAATTCTTGCAGTCTCTACAATCAGCTTATGGGTAAAGCCCCTTACTGTTAAAAGAAGCTTAATTTCTCTGGGTAAACAGTTCTGCTAAACTTTTCATATTCCAGGAACCATAGGGAGCTCTGCTTATTTCAGATTAGCCAGTGCCATTTTTAGCTCCAGGAAAATTCTCTTCCTGTGGATTGACTCTCCATACACCTGCAGTTAATCTGGAAGTTGGAAGTGTATAACATCTTTCAGACAGCAGAAATGGTCATTGTGTTTTAGGAAGCAGTGAGCATTTTTGGTTTTCAGCGCTTTGCGACTCTTCATGGGATGAGATGGTTTTTGTCTCTTGATACAGAGTACTGATGTCTTCCTTGACTGACTACTTATAGAAAGAATTTCTCTGTCCACCCTGGACAAAGTCATGCCAGATATGACCTACAGTCTCATCTGAAAATAAAGCACAATCACTTAGTGTAAACATCTGATATTTAAACATCTAGTATATTGTAACAACCAATATAAGGACCACAATCTTTTAGCTTTCCTCATTTATACAATCTTACATTTGTAATGGAAATTATGGTGGGGATTTCTATAAGGATTTGGATTAGACTAGATGACTTGACTCTGTTACTGTAATCCCTTGAGTTTTCCCTTGGGTACTGTATGTCTTCCATTTTCCATAGGACTATTGCAGTGGTTTTCTTTGCTTTTAATAACCAAAATAATCTAATTTTACACTATAATTTACAAGATCAAGAAGATGTTAAAGAAGAAAATTAAATAATTGAGTGCCTTTCAGATCAAAAGAAAGTTCAATTATAATGGAGAAAGCAGCTATCTTTTTCTTTTTTTTTGCATTATAAAATAACAAAGAATCGTAGAATGTCAGATTTCAGAAAGACTTCATAGACAATCCAACATATACCCTTCAAATGGTGCCATCCATTGAATCCTTGACTAGTGTTTCCCTGGTCTTTGCTTGAGGAATTTTGTCCACAGTAGGAAAAAAAAAAAGGAAAAAAAAATGACTATTTTCCAGTTGACTATAGAGATAGAAATCTACCAGTTTACCCATTGAATTTATCTATCAATCCATCACAAATTTTTAAAATAAATGTTGCATGAAGATAGGGACATAACTCAGAATTAAATAAGAAGGAATCATGTTGGGTTGCATTTGAGAAAATTCACAGGACATTTTTTGACTTCTAATTACTCCAGCTGCAAAATCTCAGCTCTTTATGATCAATGGAACATGATGATGAGTCATAGAAATGCATCTAAGTTGTGGCTGAAATCTTCCAATTGTGTTGTCACCTTCATTAGAATGTAAGCTTCTTGAGAGCAGGGGCTATTTTACTTTACTATTTGTATCTTCAGTACTTTGTGATATGCTTTACATATAATAATAAGTGCTTAGTAAATCATTCATTCATTCCAATGGTTGACACATCAAATTTTGCTGACAAATTGATTTCTGGACTCCTTTTGCCCCACCTCTAGTTATAGGAGTTGATTTATATCAGTTGAACTTCTTTCCAATTTCATTATTATATTAAGTTGTGATCTCATTTGTGTGCCAGTTTCCCATTTTTCATAAGCAATTATTTGTTTAGTTAGCTTGTGATTAAGCTGTTTCAATTGTATGTCATAATTTTTTCATTATTTTTTCCCCTAGCTTTTTCCTCATTCTGATCCTTACTCTGAACAGTCAGTGGTCTAACTATACACAGATAGCTAGTTCAATATCAATAATGAATGTTTTCTTGTCTAACAATATAATCCATTTTACTTTTTGGTAATGTGATTCCATGCTTATCATTTCCACTGCTCATAAATTCTTTTCTTAAGAAAATATTCATGAGATAAAGGTGTGAGTTTCTTACAATCTATAAGACTTTTGGCCCTTTTTCCTTTTTTTTCCCTGAATTCTGCTTTCTTATATACCTCTAACCATATTCCTTTTTTCCCATCTTTTCAATGAAGTCACTGAGTAACAGGGTGCAGGTTGAGGCTGTTTTGTGGATCTTGCCAAGCATTTTAATTTTTTTCTACAATTCTATCCTCTGTTAATCATGAATAAACCAAGCAGCTAGTGGATAGAGTGTAGGATTTGGAGTCAAGAAGACCTGAATTTGAATACAGCCTCAGACACTGGTCAAGTGATCCTGGGCAAATCAATGGCAATAATAATAGTAGTACCTACCACCCTAAGGTTGTTGTGAAGATTGAGTGAGTTTATATATGTAAATCTTCGTAAATCTCAAAATGCTATAGAAAAGATTATGATTATTGTTACAAGTTGCAAATATTTTCATGGTAGTGTTTTGCAAGTATTTATCAATAATAAAAATACAATAAAAGATAAGCAACTGTCCCAAGAAATAGTATTCCTTTGAAACTATAATAAAACCATGCTTTCCATTAGTTGCAACTTCAATCTTACTTTTGTTCACAGTATAAATGTCAGGACAGATATGATTAACTGCTTCCATAGAATGATCACTCATTGGCTCATCTTTACAGCACAATGTGGCATTGAAATTGTATTTTTTGGGAGATATGATAATTTTAAAAATTTTATTGTAAATTATTTCAATTTGCTGCAAACATTTAAGTCACTGATATATATTTTTTTGTTACCTGGGGGTTTGGGGATACTACACAACAGCTTTGTTATGGTAAATAGCTTTGTCAGAATGTACATGTCATTTCTCTAATAATTTAAAATAACTTAATAACTTCTGTGTTTTGATTAACTCCTAAAAACATTCTTGCTAAGTCCCTGTATAAATTAAGATCAGAAATATCAGGATTGCTCTTCTTGTTTCTTTGTGACCCACAGTTTGGGGGCATTCTTACAACCAATCACAATCTTGAACATTTCCAAACAATTCGACCATGATTTTTAATGAAGTAGACAAGCATGAAATGAGTTTTTCATCATTGCCTATGGATGCCAGAAAAGCTCAGAGCTCTACTAACATGGTTATAGGCATTGGTGCTTATTTTTAACTTCTATCTTTCCCCCCTTTGCTTAGCATTAATCCTCAAGGTCCACATATAGAGATGACAATAGTAGGAGATCTTAGGGGTTTGTTTCTTCCTCTAACTATAGTCTTGAAGACAGTCCAAAATTCTAACTGTTCTTTCCTCTTATTCCTTACTTAATTTTGGGTCACCAATGGCAGCATCTCTACTGGGCCGTAGGATGTTCCATTTTTGAAGCCGTCAAAGTACTGGGGGTGGGAATTCTCAGTTTTTTTTCTTCTTGTGTTTGTTTTGCATCTCTTTATTGTCAGATGGAATGGTCTTTCCTTGAATTTCATTCTTCTTGACTTCTTTTTAGCCTTTGCCACGCTTAAGTCTCTTCTATTGAATATTCTATCCCTTTTCACTTTTGTATAAAGTTGCTCTTTTTCATTCCCTTTCTATTCTGATGACTCCTCTTCACTCTTCTCCCTTGGATTTTCATGCACATCATAGGCACTAACTGTATGAGACCTCTAAGGCTCTGTACTGAACCTTATTCCTTTTTCTTTTAGCACTTTGTCAGTGGCTCCAATATCATCAATTATCATCTTTTTGCACAAACTTCCAAGATTTCTATATCCAATACTACTCTCTGGAGTCCCAGTTCCTTATTATCAATTCTTGTTGAATATCTCATAGTCCTCTTAAACTCAACATATTTAAAACAGAATTTAATTTCCCCCTAAAAGCAATCCCCTTTTCCGAACTCCCTATTACTTTCAAGAAAGCCATAAACATCCCAGCTACCCAGAATCATGATCTTGTTGTTATCATGACACTTTAAGTTCACTGATTCCATATAGTCAATCTATTGCCAGTAAATCTCTCATATGTGATTGCAACCTCTCCACTCATATGGTTACCATCACAATTCAGGACCTCTTGCCTGGACTTTTCCAGCAATTTTCTAACGATTTTTCCTTCTTCAGATCCAATCTCATTCTAATCCATCCTTTACAGAGTTCTCAAAGTAACATTTCTAGAATGTAGGTCCCTCCATCCACTTAAAAAGCTCCTATTACATTCAAACTAAAATTAAAAACAAACAAAAAAACTTTTGTTTGCTATTTAAATCTTATCACAACCTGGCACACTGTTATTTCCCCAATATTCTTATAATTTATTCTTCTTCATATATACTACAAGCCAGCCCTACTAACCTGTATACTATTCTTCCCACCTAACACACTACATCTCATCTCAGTTCTTTTGTATTGACTGTCCCCCATGTCTGGAATACTCTTTCTATTCAATTTCACCTCTTTGAATCTCTAAGTTCCTTAAAGACTCAGCTTAAGTGCCACATATTGTAGGAAGTTTTTCATAGAATCTTCCCTTCTAAGGCAAATTAACTTTCATAACATTGTATATATTTTGTATGTAATTATGTCCATGTTGTTTCCTTTATGGGGATGTGTATTCTTTGAAGGATCATCCTTTCTTTGTATGCGCAGTTCATAGAATAATATCTGGTACTTAATAAATGTTGGCTAGTTAATTAATTTTGGAATTAGTGTTGTTATTCTGTAGTATTAATTTCATGGTTTATTTATAATTTTTCTTTCCTTCTTTTTTTAGTATATATTTTTTCCAGAGACATACTCTTTCCTCTAATAACTGCTTTAGCAACATCCCTTCAATTTTGGCATGTTTTCTAACAGTTTTCATTTTACAGTATAATTTTTTTATTTCTATAATTTGCTCTTTAGCCCAATTATGAATAATGATAGAATTGCTTAGTCTATTTTTGGTATCGTTATTTAGATTTTATTTTTTTCATAGTTTTAATGAATACTATTTTTATTTTTTAATGGTCTTATAAAGGATGGGTGTAGGATTACTGTTCTTTTACTTTTATTTATAAGTTCTTTTTGTCATTAGACAGAATCATTTTTAATTGTGCTGTATGATTCAGAAAATGACTAAACTCCTTGATAGTCCCATTCAGTAATCATTATCAGTCTCATATCTCGTTTCTCCCTATATTCTTTTCAGATACTTAATACCAAATTAAGGAAAAGATCACAGGTTTTAGCACCGAAAGAGACTTGAGAAACAGTTGAGTAAAATCTAGGAACTTCATTATACAGATGAGGTAACTGAACCCCAAAATTTGAAGTGCCTTGCCTAAGGCCACATAGGTTGTATGTAAGACCCAGGTATTTTAATGGCAAGTCCTATACTCACTGTACTATACTACCATGCCTCATTTCCTTCTTGTTTAATCTTTCTTTTAGTTTTGGCAAGTTCTCAAAAAGGGATGCTAAAGAAATTCATGATGATTGTTTTATGATCAAGGTTTTTCACATTTTGTTTAATTTTTGCTTTAAATCATTAGTGTATCATTTACTTTGTATCTGTGGGAGAATTGAAGATCCACTGGAAAGATTCACTAACTTTGATTGAAGTTGAATTTGACATACATACACAAACGACATAAGTATCAAAACATTTTGAAACTACAAGGAAATGTTTTTCATGATATTTAGACATTTGAGAAAGGGATTATTTTCAGCATCAGTCCTATTGGAAATGGGATCCATGTAACTTTCCATACAAGTAAAAATCTTATGTAGTGTTATACTTCTCCTTTTCTGAAATTCCTATAACATTTACATATTTATTTTTGGGCCATTCTTCTTTTTTCCCCCATGACTATCTTTTTTTCCCTATTTCTGTCAAGTGTCTGTCTTTCTCAAATTTCCTATTTCTGTAATTCTGGGCAAGTTCCCTCATCTGTCTTCAATAAAGCCACTCAAGTGCATAGGTAATGAGAACATATCTGGTATAATCACTTCATCCTTTTCATTATCCAAAGTCTGAACTTTTGCTGAACTAAAAAGAAACTAAAAAAAAATCTTATTCTAATGTCCTAATTAAGCATTAAACTGATTACCTTTCATGTTGAAGCACATGTGCATAACCAACCTGACCCACAGATTTCTTCCCCTCTCCCCCCTGCTTTTGATGTTTGTGTCCACTTTACAATAACATTTGGATAAATAATAGAACAGGAACATTGATAGAGAATTCCCTTTCTCTCATGAATAAATGGATTTAAGATCTAACCAGAGTGGCACTTCTTTCCTCCTCCTTGTATATAGTCTGTCTTCTCACTTTTTGTAATGTTGTCCTGTGCCCTTGGTTAAATACTCCTCAAAGGATTTCCCGGATGCTCTGGAGTGCTTCCCTCTGGGGTATTATCTTTTCATGGTAGGAGTTGAGTGGTCTTGTTCACATCAGCTCTCACCTTGGTTTGTTCATAGAAGTCATCAATAACATACTACTCCATTTTCATGAGAAGGGTAGCTTGTTTTCACCCATTACAGATATTATCATTGATCACTTATTGACTCATGTAAATATGGGATTTTATTGAAAATAGTTGTAATTCTTGTTTAAACTGGCATGATTCATAATCCAGAGGCCCAGAACAAAATAAAGAAAATACTATAACTTAAAAAGATGGACTTTTTTTCCCCTAGAGTCAACTTCTTGAAATCCTTAAAAGCATCAAACAATTTTCCCAATGTCTCTAGCTCCCTACAAGAGTTCTTAGCTTTCTATGTAAATATTTGGATTTCTTCATGTCTCTCTTTACAGATTCTTCCTTTCAGATTCTCCCTTTCTAGTTATATTGGTCGATCTTTCAGGGGATCTGTGAGAGCCTGTGTTTTCAGTACAAAGAGTGATGGATTTGGAGTCAGAAGACTGGATTCAAATCCTGGTTCTGCCAACTATTAGATGTGTGACTGTAAGCAAGTCATGTCTTCTCCTTGTCCCTCAAGGTCCTTATTTCTGAACTCTTGTTGCTCAATAGTGTCTGACTCTTCATTACCTCATTTGGGAATTTTTTTTGGTCAAAGATCCTGGAGTGTTTTTAAAAATTGTCTTCTCCAACTTATTTTACAGATGAAAGAACTGAGGGAAATAGTTAAGTAAGCTAGGAATACATGGCTAATATATGAGGCTAGATTGGAACTGGGTTCTTCCTGATTCAGTCCTGGCATTCTATCTATCATGCTACCCTAGGGTTGGAGTAGGTGGCCTCTAAGTCCTTTCCAACTCGATAGCTATAATTCCATGAGTTTATCAAAGTATTTTTATGCTCCAAAGGCACACAGGTAGTAACTATCTCCTGCTTCTTCTCTTGTGCAACGCTTGTTCACATCCTCTCATAAATCTTTAATCGCATTACAGGGCCTTCCTCTAGAGCTCTTGATACAGCACAGATGCCAGATAAGTCCTGGGTTATCCATCAGTTTTTGCTCACTTCATTATTCAGTTATACATCTTTTATAATATCCTGCACACTCTTTCATATGTGATATTTTTGATAATGTTCACAACTTTCACAGCCCTGTGAAATTTTAAATCCTGATTTAAATCTGCTTCATTTGTATGTCGTGGCATCACTCCCTGATGTCATGTTCCTCTTCAAGAATAAAGGCAAACAACCTCTATGAGTAAAAGTAGAAGCTGCCCATTGGGGACTCAACTGGAACCGGCCAGGTGGGCAACAGCTTTTTTCATTTCCTTTCCTAATTTTCTTTCCCTTCTCTTCCCTCTGCCCAAATAGATTATTATGCCCTTACTTGTGGGTGCTCTGCCCAAAGAAATGTAAATTTTTGATTGCTGAAACTTCATGAAATAGCTTGGGGTTTATGACCTGGGACTATGCCTTTGGACCTAAGTCACTTTGACTTTCATTGATTAATCAAGGATAGGTCCTAGTCTAAGCCCCACTTGGTCTCTGTTTGGGTCCTGCTGGGATAAGTGAATGTAAATAGCAATTGTTTCTGTTTTGGCCAGAAATCCTGATTGTCTTTCCTCCAAGACTGATTATTTTTAGAATAGGTAAAAAAGGTTATTCTCTGTCTCATTTCTTTCCTATTCTTAAACACACTGATTCAGCATTGCCTCAGTCAAATCGGTTAAAGACTTTAGCTTAAAAAGGTCAGTCTCCCATTACATCTGAGGACATCTCCAGTCGTCCTGATGTATAACTTGCCACTGAACCAGATGGCTCTGGAGGAGAAAGTGAAGCAGGTGACTTTGCACAGCTCTCCATTACTTAAATTCAATTCACATACATGTCATGGTATCACCTCCATCATGTCATGATTCTCTTTGAAAATGAAGGACAAACAACAATCATAACTTTCCCTATGCCTTCTCATTGCCCTTTGGCTGACTCTCAAATTTAACAAGTTATGAATATGATCTTATTAGTACCCATATAAAAAAAGTTCTGTTGTCTTTCCTAAAGAAACTTTTAATATTCCATTTAAGGATGGTTCTCAGATCAGTCATCTGTTCATTTACCACCAAGCTGAACACCTTGAGATTTCTCCATCATTCCAAGGAGTTCAGACTTCATCAATACCTTTTGCCTTTGAAGCTCTTCTAATTGGAGGCAATCCTTCATCTCCCATAAGACTGTGTTCTTCTAGACTTTATCATATCACCATAGTGGGTATGTTTCCTCCTCCCAATCCCCAGCTTCTTTTTGTATGTTAGAGGCTCAAATAATCTTTTCCTTATATCTATGCTCATTACTTTGCATGATTCCTGGTACAAAGAAGGTGTTTAATAAGTATTTATTGACTACTTCTAGAAATGTAAATAAATAAACGAAAATTATACACATATATATAGAAAATAAAAAGCTTTAATTAAAAGAAAAGAAAAAAAAATCAGATGTGTCTTTAGTATTACCTAAGCCCTAAAAAGATTTAATTATATACATGCCAGTTTATCTAGAGAGGGCAATATTGCAGGGAACAGAATTACAGAATCTCAAAGGTAGAAGGGTCCTCAGAAGTCAATTCTTTCAACCCAAATCTGTGAAGGATCCTCATCTATCACATAACAGATAGCAGATCTACTTGCCTTTGCTTGAAAGTCTCCAAATGGGGGAAAGCCACTACTTTCTAGACAGAGGCAGTATTGGCATAAATTATTAAAAACTTGATCTGAGACCAAGTATAATTGTACTTATTTCCAGGTCTAACAGGTCTTGACTTTGTCTTTTGGGACAAAGAAGAACAAGTTTGATCTTTCTTCCATAAAACACCCCTAGAAAACATTTTAGGGAGGCAAAGATCCTTGTCTAAGGCTATTCAAATAGTATGTGTTTGAGGTGGGATTTGAACTCAGAACTTGACTCCAGAAACAATGTTCTTTCTACTATACAGTGAAGAAAGTGTTCACCCTGATGGAATGATAGATGCTTAAAGAATTGAAATAGATGGGAGAATCATGGGGAGCCAATCATGAGGAATTAAGCAAAGATGAAATTGTGATGAAAGGCCCACACGGCAAAATGTTATAATTAGTCATTAATGATAATTATTAATTAAGTAATTAATAATAATGTTACGTATATACTGTCTTCTACCTACTATAGATACTGTGAGCTGCCCAGTTGAGCCTCTCAACTCATGGGAGCCCATAATTGTAGTGTTCTTACCAAAATTTAATGTTTTCTTTTGAGGTTTTCTTGGGGTCTCTGGAGGCAGCCTTAGTTTCAGTTCGGTAATCACAAGTGCAGCCAGGTGTTAAAGTCCAAATCCTTTATTGTCTCCTTTCCTGGGCCTGATTAGCTTTCTTAGAGGCCTATTGCTCTCCTTGGTTCTGAGAACTTGAGCTCCTGCCTCCAGTTCTTTGTGTTCTCTGCCTCTGCCCCTTCTTGAGGTCCTCCTGAATGTGTCTTGGTTTCTGTGGGAGAGGCAGGAGGACCGCCACCACTTCTCTGTCTTCCAGTTCTGATTTTGGCTGAGTTTGTCCCAGCTTATATGATCTCTTCTCAAAGCTGTGAATCTTGTGGAACTATATTAAGTACTAAGTACATGTACTAAACTAGAGAACTGTTAAGCACCCTGCTAAACAACCATTGTCTCTATCAGTTCCACTGAGTTAATACCTTGTAAGAATCCTTTGTTTCAAGTTCAGAGTTCTGGCCCATAACACATAATTAGGGAGAAGATTCTGAGTGGCAGATGTTCTGGTCTAGAGAATGGAAAATTAACCATGAAAATGCTCCTTGAGCTCTTTGCCATGTCACTTGGCTGGATTATTAGATGGTACCTATGTATCTAGCATTTTACATATCTTTATCATTTTACATATTTACATATCTTTACATTTTACAATATATACATGTATATATTTTTCTCTTTCTAGAAATATTTCTGGATTTCCTCCAAAAGGAATTAAAGGAATGCTAACATGGTTGTTAACGCATGCAAATTATGAATGTATAGAATACATGCATACAGACACACATATACACTTACTGATTTCTTTCTCTTCCTTCCTTCCCTGTAGTCCATCCATTCTTATTTCCCTCTTTCCTTCCCTCTTTTCCTCCCTCCTTCACCCCTTCCTTTCCTCCCTCCTTCCCCCCTTTTCCTTCCCTCCCTCCCCTTTTCCTTTCTTTCCTTCCTCCTTCCTTTCCTCCCCTTTTCCTTCCTTTCCTTCTTCTTTCCCTCCTCCCCATCTCCCTCCTTTCTTTCCTCTTTCCCTCCTCCCCAATCCCCTCCTTGCCTTACTCCTTGCCTCTCTCTTTCCCTTCCTTTTCCCTTCCCTCCCTCCTTCTCTCTCTCCGAAATGATATATCCTCAAAGGATATATCAGTACACATTAAAAAAAAAAAAAAAACTATTGCAGAGTGGGTGATACATTTGTGTCAAGTAGATTTAGTTACAACAGCCATTTGTTTTTCTGGACAAGGAGGTTGAACATGCACCTTTGAAAAGACTGAGGGAATTTTCATGATGACAAATTATAGTATATTAACTTGAGTTGAGAAGACTTTGATCAAAATAATATGATTCTAGGGATTTCTCTCTCAACAGGGAAGGATGTTTTTCTAAAGGTAAATATTTGAGCTAGAAGGGGGAGGCTAAGCTCTTTTCTCTATTACATTTCATCACTTATCCCTGACACTTAGTATGGTACTGGGCACATAGTAGGCACTTAATAAATGTTTGTTGATTGAATTCACTCACGTACACTAGCCATTTTTTAAAAACCTCCTTCTGTTTTCATCTAGCATCAGCTTCTTCTTCTTGCTATTGTTTTCCTAAGGCAGGGACAATGCCACCTGCAGAACAGCACCTCTCGTGACCTGGATGGTCTATTTGATGGCAGATTGGTCATCTGGAGTGAAATCACAAATGATGGGATTGCAGAATTCTCATAGCAAATATAAAACTGGACATTCTTCATCTGTTTCTGAATGAAGTTGGTGAATATTGCAAAATGGTGCTGACTAGGTCCATTACAAATTTGTGTAACAATCTCGACTGGACATTCACTGCAGCAAGGCAATCCTTTTAAATACTACTTACTACTAACAATATTACTTTAAGGTTTAGAAAATGTTTCACAAGTATGTCATTTCGTTCTCATTACATCCCTGGGTACTCTCATTATCTCCATTTACAGATGAGAAAACAGAGATTTAAATAACTTTTACAGAGATATAAAATCTGAGTCTGGATTTGAACTCAGGCCTTCCTGACTGCAAAACCAATGATCTATCCATAATACCACTTGCCTATCTCTAAATTCTTCTATGTTAGCTTCACTTTTGTTGTTATTTTGCTGTTTTAGCTATGTCTAACTTGGTGATCCTATTTGGCAAAGATTCTGAAGTGGCTTGCCATTTTCTTTCTGTATTTCATTTTATAGATGAGGAAATTGAGGCAAAACGGGTTTGCCCAGGGTCACAGAGCTCATAAATGTCTGAGGCCAGATTTGAACCCAAGAAGGTGAATCTTTTGATTCCAGAGCTACATTTTATGCACAATGCCACCTATTTGCCCCCTATTAACCTTACCTAGTCAATTCATATCCCCATTTAACAGGCCACTTTTTCAAACCTTTCTAAACTTCCCTTTACACTCTTTTTGCCAGCTCTCTCAACTGAAAACCTTGACTCATATTTTATTGAAAAAAGAAATTAATTCTTCAAGAGTCCCCTCTTCTTCCTCCTCTCCATTTCAGATCACTCAGATGTCTCCCCACGTGTCTCCTCCTTAAAACCTACCTCTCACAAAGAGGTGATCCTTCTTACCAAGAGAAAAATACCTATATACACACAAGTGCTCCATCCTATCCAGTCTTCTCCAACAAACTGCACCTTCTGTCCCCCCTTCTTCCCCCTCCCCCCACTCTCTTAAGCTTTCTCTATCTACTGGATACTTTCCTACAAACAAATCTTTTTGAACTTACAAACATACCCATGTCTTGTCCAACTTAAACAAAATAAAAAACCCAAAACTTACTTGATCTAATCTTCTCTAGCTATCTTCTGGAATCTCTCTTCTCTTTCTTAGCTATATTTCTTAGCCAATAGTCAACAAACATTTGCTAATTCCCTACCATATGCCAAAGCAGGCATGATGCTAAGAAGGACAATCCCTGCTTTCAAGAAGTTGTGATCTAATACACAAAAGTAAGGTGTAAAGAAAAGGAGGTTGTTAGAGGGCCCCTGAGGTAGAGGGTGTGATACTCTTAGGGAGACAAAACCAAGCCTAGTAACTGATGTGACGCGACTTGTCTGGAAATTTCAGAGTCCTTTATAAAGGGAGGCTTTGGGTTGAGTTCACTGTTGAACCATCCAGCTCTCCAATCAGAGAGGAGATACGACTGAGGGTGCTGAGGAGGTATTGAGTAATCAAAGCTAAATTGAGTAATCAAAGCTAAAAACCTTCATGATGAGGAGGTTTCAGGTGTTGAGTTCCCCCTGGGGAAGGTACGGTATGGAATTGAAATTAAATAGAGCAGCTGATGGGAAGTGAAGAGACCTGGAACAAGTTACCTTTAGATATTATATATAAATAATATGAGTCATATAAACATTTTAAAATATGTATCTATACACACATATATGCATGTGTGTGTATATATGTATATATATGTATGTATGTGTGTGCATGTGTGTATCTCTCTATCTATCCATCCATACATCTATCCATCCCTCCATACAATTAGAAAAATTGGAAGAGAGGAAGCATATATAAAAATAGTATGTTACCAGCTCTCTATTCAGGATCTTGCCTTTATCTCTTCCAATTCTCTACAATCTAACTTCTGACCCTGTCACTGAAGAGGAATTGCCCTCTCCAAAGTTACTGATTGATGGTTGCTTGGTTGCTGCTCAATATCCTTACTCCTCAAAATGACCTTTTATCTATATCTTGAATCTTTCTAAAACAAAGGTGATATTGGGGGGCACCTAGGTGGTGCAGTGGATAGAGCACCAGCCCTGAAGTCAGAAGAACCTGGTTCAAATCTGGTCTCAGACACTTAACACTTCCTAGTTGTGTGATCCTGGGCAAGTCACTTAACCTCAATTGCCTCAGCAAAAACAATAACAAAAAAGGGATTTTTTTTTTTTACATCTTATCTGAGCTATATCTAATCACATATTTTCCCCATAAAACATATCCAAGATTGTCTAATTTCCATGTTTTCTTCAATTATCCTATTTTTAAAAACTCTCCCTTCTCAATATAATCCCATGCTTTACTGTGTTGTCTATCTGTCACCCTTAAGGAAGAGCCCTGGAGGATATGTCACTCCTTACTCCAAGTAAATCTCCCTCAAAATGCCCTTGTTTAATCTGGAGATGGCTTGAGTCTGAATTCTTTCAGAGATGACATTGCAACCTATATCCCAGTACCCCAACATTTTAGGTGAACCCCAACACTAACTATCTCTTGATTACCAAATGTAATGGCCTTTCCTCAATCCCCATTCTTCTGAATCTCTCTGAAGCCTCTGAAATGGTCAATCACTCTTTTCTCTAGGGTTTTTGTGACACTGCTCTCTTCTGGTTCTTCTCCTCCTTCTCTGACTACTCCTTCTTAGTCTTCTTTGCTGTATCTTCAGTTGAGTGGTGCCCATTAACCAAGAGTCTTCCTAATGTGCTTATCCTTGGCTCTCTTCTTCTTTCCCTTCTAAACTGTCTTATTTGCTAATCTCATCAGCTCCCAGAGATTTAAGACCATCTTTATGCAGATAATTTTCATATCTATTAATCCAGTCCTCACATCTCTCATGATCTCTAGTCTGCCATCTCCAACTCTCTTAGACATCTTGAGAAAGTATTGTAGACACTTTAAACTCAACATCCCCAACTGAACTCATTATCTTTCCTCCCAAACCCTCACCTCTTCCTGTTGCTGTTTGGATCTGCTACAAGATTCAGGAATACAAATTCAAGGAATGGGGCCTTCTATTTGTGTAAGATAAGGTCTACTCTGGAAACAGGGTGGGCTTGATGAGAACATTGGAGTTCACATTATTTTCAAGGGTTGTACTACAACATATCCTTTGGGCTGGTTCTCTATACGGGTGTAGGGTTATAGATCCTTGGGATCTCTCTCTCTGCCCCCCCCCCCCCCCCAACCCACTCACATACAATGGCTTCTGCCCTTCCATCAGCCAAAGCCTTCTGAACAGTTCTCATGCTGGTCTCTCCAGGTGCTTCCTGCTTTCATTCTTGGCTTTCTCATCTCTTCTTTTGACTTTCCATACTTTTCCCCAATAAGTCCTTTTTAAAAGAGAGGATAGGGCAAGCCTGGGAGTCAACTGTCAACCTCTGTTCTAAAACTCTCTGTTCCAAAAGCAGTTCCTACTGGGAAATGTAATCGGGCCAGCCTGGTAGTCATCTGTCAGCCTCTGCTCCAATTCTCTTTGTCCCAAAGGCAGCTTCTACTGGGAAATGTAATCTCTTCCCTGTCACACCTGTCAGATAGATGACATGCTTATCAAATTAGCAGATGATAGAGAATCATAAAATTACAGACTGTTAGAAATGGAAGTGGTTTCAGTTATCTGATCCAAGTCAAACCTGAAAAAGTCTGTGTCATATCCAATATGTATTTATTTGGCCTTCTCTTAAAGACCCTAACTGAGGAAAAACCCTGTATCTTCTCAGGAAGCACATTTCATTTTGAGATAGACCCAATTAATAGAATGTTTTCTCCTGACATCAAGAATAAATTTGTCTCTTTGAACTTCTATCAATTTTCTGTTTTGTCTTCTTGTTCCAAGTAGAAAACTGTCTAATATTTCTTTCACATGATGTCCCTTCAAATACACAGTTGTCATAATCTCCTTAAGTATACCCACTGTTATGTTTAACATCTCAGATTTCTTTAAATAATCCTCATTTAGCAATGATTCAAGAATGTTCACCATCCTACTCAATCTGCTTTACATAGTTATCAACTTACTAATATCTTTCCTAAACTACAGTATCTAAAACTTAACACTGCTCTAGATGTGTTTTGAGAAGTACAGATGCTAGGGGTGTGTGTGCATGCATTTGAAAGAGAAAGAAAAAGAAAGAGACACACACAGAGAAAGAGAGAGAAAGAGACAGAGACAGACAGACAGACAGACACACACACACATACACACACACACACACACACAGAGACAGAGAGAGACAGGGAGACAGAGAAAGATAGAGACAAAGAGATTTCTTTATTCTTGCACACTATGCTAAGATTTCCTTAATTTTCTTAGTTACATGTCTGATTCCTACTAATCCCATAATAAATAATAGAAAAGGAGGTCTACTACATAGAAAACCATGGATCTCTAGCCCATTCAATTTGTTTTTATTTGCATTTATAACATATTCAACACTAATGACTAACTTTTAAATTTTCTGCTCTGGTGTTGGCTGGGACTCAGAATCAAGACTTTTGACTCATAAGGTTTAGATGCCATCTTTTCTTATTTGAAAGTCAGAATGGCATGAACTCTCTCCGTCTTATAATACCAGCCCCATTTCATATGTGTTGATTTGAATTAGTTTCTTAAATCATTGTGTTCAGGGATAATCCTTCTTTTACTTTTTTCAAAAAGAATGAGAAGACTCAATAACCCTCACAAGAACTATATTGCTCAAAGCTCAGCCCTCCTTCATGTTTTCCACTAGAATCCCACCTACTGGTTATTGTCATTCACCAGTTTGAACAGCCCTGGTGATATCTGGCATAATGTGAGCACTATTTTTTTAAATAAAGATTCATCTCCATTTTAAAGAATTCATACTTTAATTAATCTAACCCAACCCTTAATCAATTAAATTAAGACATTTGACTTAATCAAGCTAATTAAATACTTTGATTTAATTAATACTTAGTGGGAGTCAATTTTAAAATCAGGAATAAGTTGAGGTGAATTTTACCTTTAAGATGTTTATTCTATGTTAATACTGACTGTGTCATTTATTGGGCACTCCTAAAGACAGCATTCCTTCACCAATGCAAGGTCCATCTATGACTTGGGAATGAGTCCATGTGAATTTCCTGAGGCACCCAGAAATTAGATGACTTGCTTAGGGCTCCATAATAGTCACACAGATCTTCTTTATTCCAACTAGCCACTCCACACTTTGCCGGGTTCAACCTATTAACACCAATATGTGTAAAATCAACCTGTGTGTCTGAGCTACTTCTTGACTTTGATACTAGATAGAGTAAATGATTTTACTCTACACCTTTCTGATGCATCAAATCAGTTTTTATTTAATACCTTTCCTCTGTCCTACCATAGATGCAAGGATGCACACATACACACACATACCCATGTTTCTAGTGCCAATGGACACTAAGTAGTTCACATGGCTGAGCAGGCAGTGGCATGTCTCATATCTAACTAATGACCTCATTCAGTGTGATTACACCAGCAGGAACAACAAAGGTAGCCAGTTTTCTTTGAAAGTACCACAATCGAGTTGTCATCTTGAACTAGTTCAGGCTGGGTAATTATCAAGGTGACAAAGTTCAAAATAGATAGGAACTCTATAAAAATGACTCCCTGTTAATTGTTGTTAGTAGCAATAATAGCCAACAAAATTTTATGGCACTCCAAGGTTTTCACAGTGTTTTGTATCTTATTTCAATGAGTCTCACAATAAAAACTCTGTGACTCCATTATAGAGATGGAGAAACTGAGGCTGAGAAGGGAAGGAATTTAGGGCCTGCTAATTAGTCATTTGAAGTTGTGTCTGATTCTTCCTGACCTCTTTTGAAGTTTTCTTTGGCAAAGATACTGAAGTGGCTTACCATTTCCTTCTCCAGCTCATTTTACAAATAAGAAAACTAAGACAAACAGATTTAAGTGACTTGCCTAGAGTCACACAGTTAGTAAGTCTATGAGGCTGGATTTGAACTCAGAATTTACAGACTTCAACTAGCTGCTATCACCTAGCTGCCTACTTAGGGTCACACAGATATTAAGTAATAATATGATGAGGGATTCAACTAGTTCTAATACAAACCATGTGACATTTTGACCATGTGTATACATGACATATATCCCTATAAAATTGTGTTCTTCATGAGGTCAAAGATTGTATTTTTTTTTTTTAAAGTTTTATCTCTTTTAAATCATTGTGGAGATAGATAATAGAGAAGATAAATAAATAGGGAGATAGATTGATAGATAAATTTGATAGATGATAGGTAGGTAGATAGATTAATAAAGATGATAGATGATAGCAATGATAGATATATAGATTAATAGATTAATAAAAGACATATGATGGAGATGCCAGATAACAGATGGCCAGATATAGATAATTGTCAGATGACAGATGGATAGATAGATGATAGGAAGATAGATGGATAAATATTTGATAGACAATGAGATGTAGAGAATTTTCTGGGTGCTTACTATGTGTCAACACTATACTAAGTTCAGGAGTGGCAAAAACAAATAAACAAGGCATTGCCTGCCCTCATAGAGCTTATATTCTAAATGGGATGGGTACCTGGGAGAGACAATTCATAAAGGGTATTTATTAAATTAAGTAGGAAATGATTATCCTCCAGTGCAGTGGAGAAAGTTTTTGCCATTTCCTTTTGCATCTAATTTTACAGATAAGGAAACCGAATCAAGTGACTTACCCAAGTTTTTGAGGCCAGATTTGAACTCAGAAAGATGAGTTTTCTGAACTCCAGATCCTGCACTCTATCCCTACCAGCTAGCTGTTCTATTCATTAGCAGTTCTATACTATTAAAATATAGTACAAATTCACCTGATTTGATAAGGAAAGGTAGAGAGTATGGGTTTATAAGGGATAATGGTTGGGCCAAATTCTGCAGGCAAGGAGCGATTAGGGAATGATGATGTAGAGGACTGAACATTGGATCTGGAATAACAAGAATATAGTCAATATTTAAAAACAAGAATTACAAAATCTTAAAGAGTTTGGAGTGGGCAGAAACTTTAGGGGTAGCCATTGGCTTTCTAGCAGACAACTAAATCAACATGTCCAAAAGTGAACATTCACTGCTTCCAAATGTCCCTATTTCTATTAATGGCCCCACCATTCTTCAAATTTCTCTGGGTTATAATTGCAATTATAATCGAGGTTATAAGTGTGTGATAAAATGGAGTTATTTAGGCTAAAGGGACAATTGTAAAAGTCATAGCAAGTAGGCCTTAAGTTGTTATCCATCAGGCTTCTATGGTTCTCATCCAAAGCAGTAATTGGCAAGGATAAGCAAATGAGAGACCTTAAAGGTCTCTCCAGTGTAGAAATGGCCAATCCTAAGGTGGTTTGGATAAAACTATTGGATAAGCCATTTTTGCCTCAGACATTCCCATTCTTGAGCCTCATGTTGAGAGCTATACAATTTTCTAACTTTGGCATCTTGTGACCTTGTACTTTGTGTCTTTTCCCCCTGCATGGCCAAAATTCGGTCTGTTTATGTATTCTCTTCACTGATCCCATCTCTCTTCTGTACGTTCACTTATTCTATGCGTTCTATGCTAATGAGCTGCAACTGAATCCTGAGTAGTCATTCTTCCTGAATTTTTAAACAACAAGTAGGATGCCTCTTGAGCTTGAGACTCAGGACTTTGGTGCAGTGCCACAATCATGGTAGCCCCCTGACTCATTCTAATGCAGCAATCTTGGTATTATCCTGAACTTCTCCTTCTCCCTCCCCCTATATATTCATATACCAAATTTTGCATTCTCTATCCCCACAACATTTCTTGCATTGGATCCATTCTTTCTCCTCACACAGCTGGGACCAGGGCTCTGGTCTACTTCACTGCTTGCAATGAATATTGCAATAGCCTCAGAATTTCTCACTTCTCCAAGTCTTTCACTCTTTTGATCTATCCCACAAAGTACAAAGCTGACCATATCACTCCTCTAGTCAATAAACCGCAGACACTCCCTATTTCCTTTAGAATAAAATTCAACCTCTTCTGTTTAACTTGTAAAGCACATTACAACTTCATCTTAATCTATCTCCCCAAGTTTAATTTACTTTCTCTCTTCCCCAATCTGTGATCCAGCTACACTGGCTTTCTCTTTGTCTATCATATCTTCTCCTTTTTCTATCTCTGTATTTTTGCATTGGCTGATATGTGCTAATAAATGTTTAATATTTGAGGCCATGATGGTCAGTAGGACAAGAATCAAGAGATTTTTACATATAGAGAAGAGAGTAATTCAATAATGGTTTTATGCTATTCAAACATGATAGTTTTATATTATTCAAACAATGATCCAATAGTTGTCGTTTTGTCGTTTTTCAGTCATATCTGATACTTTATGACCCCAACTGAGATTTTCTTGGCAAAGGCATTGGAGAGGTTTGCCATTTCCTTCTCCATCTAATTTTACAGATTAGGAAACTGAGGAAAGTAACTTGCCCTAGCACACAGCTAGGAAATGTTTAAGGCCAGATTTGAACTCAGGAAAATGAGTTTTCTGAACTCCAGATCCTGCACTCAATTCCTACCATCTAGCTGTTCAGTTCAATACTATTCAAATATAGTACAGAGTTCACTTGATTTGGTAAGGAAAGGTGTAGGCTTTATCAGAGGTAATAGTGGGTCAAATTCTGCAGACAAGGAGAGATTAGGGGATGGCGATGCTGAGGATATACTGAACCCAGAATAACAAAGACCTGAGGTCAGAGTTGGCTTCAGACACTTAATAGGTGCATGAGCTTGGGCAAGTCATTCACTGTCTTGTTCTGGTTTTACTTCATTTATCTTTATTCATTTTACATGAAGATAATTATAACACCTACCTCCCAGGATTGTTGTGAGAATAAAATGAAGTAATAATTGTGAAGGGCTTTGAAACCTTAGTCCTGTAATTTGTTATTGATTTTATATCATATGTGTTGTGATGAAATATATATATGTGAAATTTACTGTCTTGTTAACAATTTTTGGTATATTAATACAATTGTTGTTAATTGCCATTAATTTGCATAATAACTTTGATGTTTATCTGCTAAGTTCTGCTTGCTTAGAACATTTTTTTTGTGTGTGTGTGTGTTATTGAGGTATAATAGTACATTTACATTCACATTTTAGTATTATAGGTTGTTAGATATGATCATTATGGATCAATTTATTGAGCAGATGGAATATAACTTTCATCAAAGATATTATAATATTATGGAAATAGAAATAGAAGAGCCTCAGGCTATTTTCCCACTTAATTTAAAAGTGGGCCCAGAGCATTAAAAAAAAAAAAAAAAAACAGGGATATAACAGAAGCACTGAAGAGAAACATGAAAAAGAGTTGGTAAATTATAAGGTAATATACAGTAAATTTAAGACCTGGGAGACCTCTCTGGTTGCACTTTGTAAATTATCCGGTCCATTTGATTATTTAAAAACTTTAGGTAAACTGATGGGACCTGAAGAGGATGAAGATATGGTCAGCAGAGCAGGGGACCATGTCATAATGAGAAAAGAGGGTTAGTCATATAGAAAAATGCTTTGATGGATAGAATGCTGGAACTAAAGGAAGTGAAATTCATCTTTCTGAGCTCAAGTGTGACTTCAGACACTTATTAATTGTGTGACTATAAGCAACTTACTTATCCTTATTTGTCTAAGTTTCTTTATTTGTAAAAGGAGCAGCAGGAGGAAAACTTTGCTAAGAAAACTCTAAATAAGGTTACAAAGAATTGGACACAATTTAAAAAAAAATGAACCAAAACTACAGAGAAACTAAGAATACTTAAGTCAGAAATTAAAACAAACAACTCACCTATTATTTGGGTCAAAGCTAGGTTTTCTACACCATTTTAAGGAAGCCTACTTCTGAGTAGAGTTTAAGCCAAATCCTCTATACCAGACACAAAAACATTTTTTAAAGGGCAGGAATCATTTATTTCTTAATCTTATTTGAACCTAGCTTTATGTGGCTAGAAAACTGTCTAATCCAAAACTTACCATAGAAATCAGATTGACCTCAGAGATGCTCTAAGGAAGCTGAGAAATGTTTGGGTTCTGTTTTGGTTCTGCTCAATCATGTGTTGTTTTGGATCCATCCAAATCTTGTGTTCAGTATTACAAATAGCTTCTGTTTTGGCTTTTCCAATTTTATTGAATGTTTATACTTGCTAATTTATATATTTCAAGCAAATTGCCTTTGTGTAATGGGCTGAGGCTTGAGTTGATGCACTGAGGTCCCAAGCACATGAGGCTAAATAGTAATTGGACCATACTCTATTAATATATAAGCTTGAGAAAGAATGGCCCCCGCCCACTCTTTGTGCAAGTCCTGATGTGTTGTATAGGAAATGACAATTTTGGTGGGTGGAGGCAGGGGAGTAGAAAAGGAAGGGAAGGAGAGACTATTGGGATTGCCTTGCCACGGTTGGCTCAGCTCACATCTCTCTGTTAGCTGGCTTCCTGTCGCAACTGTCCATATTTCTATCTCAACCTTTCTTGCCTATATTTGCTATCGCAATCTTTATTCACCTCTTCACTTCAATAAATATTGAAGATTTTTCCCTTAACCTGAATTCCTGACTCCGGCTGATTTTAAATACGCGGTCATTACACCTATGTGCATCGCTTCATGTGCTAAACAGTCAGCTGCTTGTCTTTATCCCTTGTTCTCCACCAACAATGTGGAGCCAAGTTGAGAATATTGTCTGAGAAGGAATCACATCATGCTGGAAAAGAGACATGGGCAGGTTGGATAGGTCATGTATCAGAGTCTTTACAGAACTGGGAGGCATCACAGTTAGAAAAGATTAATGGAAAGTCTTTGGGGAACCACTTTTAAAATTGTAAAGAAATCAAGGTTTAAGAACCCTGGACTCATGATAAATATACTAGTTTGCCAAAGAAGAATTAGGTAATATGGTAGAAGTTGAACAACGGGCAAGTAAATGCCACATTTATAATATCTATTAGTACAAAAGTGAGATTCTTCCTGAGTTTGACATTTTTGTGAATTACAAAATTAGAAAAATTGAATAAGATAATTCAAAGAAAAGAGTTAGACTGGACCATGCAGTGACATGGTATGTAGCTGAGTCCTAAAAGGATATTTAGATAAACATAGACTTTGGTGGAATCCAAATATTCACTAGTTGATGGAAAAATCAGTGCTAGAGTATGGTCATGGGACTCAAAAGAAGATTTCTTTAGGAAAAAAAATAAACCTCACTGGAACTTTCTTTCATGAATAAGCAGTGGAAGCAAAAAAAAAAAAAAGGCAAGTATGCTCAAGATCCAGGTACAAAGCTAAGAACACATAGCACAGGATGAAGAATAGAATACTGGAAAAATAGCAAAATAATGGAAGTTCCTGTAGTCCCACACAAGGTTTTACACTAAACTTAATTGGGGAAGATGGGCACAGGGTTGTGTCTGGTATCTAAGACAAAAAAAGAAAAAAAGAAAAAGCAGAGTTCCTGTCAGAGAAACTAATTTTGAGGCCTGAGCTTTGGGGAAAAGGAGATAGGGCTGGGAAGGGAGGTTATTCTAGATTTTAGAATATTTAGGAATAAACTGAAATATTGAATCCAAATGGCTGCATTTCTTGTGGACATATAGAACCTTACATAAAGACAGAGTAAATGAATTACACTGGATTTTTCCAAAAGGTATGTCAAGTGATTATCATATTACAGTTATTCTATTAGATATGTTTGAGAAAGTTGCTTTTTAATTTATGAAAGGGTTTTGTTGGAATACTGGATGGAAAAAAACACTACCTCTATCTATTTCTTGGAAATATCAGAGAAAGTATGAATATTTCCAAGAGGTTGTGTCAACATTCAGGTGAATATTGTACTTCTGCAATTTCCAGATAAAACAACTTTTTTGGGGTTGTCAATGCTGATTAGAACCAATCCCAATTCTCTCTCTCTCTTTTTTTTAAAACAAGCATTTATTAAGCATTTACTATTTATCAGGATCTGTGCTAAGCATTTTACAAATATTATCTAATTTGATTCTCACAACAATCCTGTGAGGTAGGTGCCATTATTATCTTCATTATTTTACACATGGGAATTTTTTCCCCAGCTTTTCACAGGCTCAACAAGGAGCTGGAAATTTTCTACTGGTGCTAATGTGTAGTGGTTGAAGTATCTGTTAGCATGTGGGCTCTCTGCCAGGATCCATTTGACCATGGTAGAGACTTTGTAAGTCTACTAGTCAATGGAATGCCAGCTTGAGTAAGCATCAAGAAGTATAGAAACACAGATAACCATCCCCCAGGAGACTCAAAGCTTGAGTTTTTCAGTCTCACTCTGTTGAATATATTGGGAACAGTGAGAACAAAACAAACAAACACCCCCACTCCCAACAAACCCCAAAACCTCAGTGGAGTCCTCGCATGACATTATTTAGTACAACTCCATTAAGAAAGGTAGATGCACAGACTTTATAGTATGGTTTGGGTGAGAGTCACACCAACTATTGACTTGCACGGGGGTCTTAAAGAATAGAAAAGATGCAATCCATAACCAATACATTTTTTTCCCAACTAAGAGGCTGAAAAAAGCCTCCCAACTAATCATGATTTTAGCTCAGAAGAGACCTGCTAGGGGGAAAAAAAAGGATTATAAAATTCCCGAGTTTATTGTCAAGATCTTCAATAGGGAGACAGAAATTTGCTAGGACCCTTGGTGATCCTGGATTATAAAAAGTTAGTGTAACTATGCAAGACCAAGTTATCAAAGGACTGGACAACTAGCTGTCTACTGAACAGGGAAAGGAGAACTATGAGCATGTACAGACAAGTCATACAACTTATACCTCCTCAGACTTTAAGTCGAAGAAAATATCTAACCAGTTGTGTAAGGATTGCCTGATCAAAATACTGTCTCAGAAAGCTGTATTCCTAGTAAAGCAGATATTTTCCTTGTAACCCCACAACCTTGCTTCAAATGGGAATTGACTGTAGTTCACACAATGGGAGGGGACTGAATCCTGAGGCAGCATGTATACTTTTTAGAATTTTCATTGTGAATGCTTTGGACTACAGAGATACTCCTGAGAGCCAGACTGGATCTCCACTGTACAGGTACAGGATTCTAATCAGTTCTGATTTGCTAATCACATAGTGAGCAACAGCCTCTTTGCTTGATGGCAGTTGTGGAACTGAAACTAGAGCCCTGTATGGATCTATCAATCTCACTCTTATAAGACTGAAATCTTATATTTTGATGGCGATGTCTCTTCTCTAATGATAATGGCCCAAGATCTCATTCTAGTTGTTTTAGCCACCACTGATTAGCACATCAGTTCCATTTAAACCCTTAACAATGATATTTTGCAAAAGGATATTTTACTTGAAGATGTGGCGAGAATATAAATGTATGCATTTCCCTCAACACCTCATGTATACCCTCCTCCCTTTATTACCTGTTTCCTCCTCTATTTTTCCCCTAGGAAATGAGGGGCCACATTTAGCACAGTTTCTACATAGCACAGTATCAAAATCAAGTCCTCAACTAAGCAGCTACAGTCTTTTGAATTTGCCCCTTCTTTGCCAAATTCACAGCTGTTATCAATTAAAGAAATTACTGTGTAATATCCATTAGTAGACTAGAACTAGGTACAGAAGGTCTATATATACTTCAAGTCATTCCAAACTACTTCTGTAATTCAACATCTTGACTTTCCTTTGAGGAAGCCCTTCATTATCTTCAATGTGGGAAGTGAACTAGTGACACTGTATGTGATCATTAGGACTGGTCTCATTGGTCAAATTTTCATGATACCTGTTGTAAATGTATCAGCCAGTGATTCTGACTCTGACTGATTATTATATACAATGTGGATGGGATGGAGATCTCAACTACTGAGGTTCTGTAAACTCAGTTTGGTGTTCACAAGTACAAGCTGTAAGGAGATTCAGATCTACACATTCATAGAGATGAGAGTATATTAGATTGTTTGAATGAAAGAAAGAGAGAGAGATTGTCTTAAGAAGATACCTTTGAAAATATGACCAGGAAAAATCCCACAGTTAATAGTGTGGATGGAGGCAGGGAAAGAGAAAAAAGTGGGCAGCCAATTGCCTTCTTCTGGAAAGCATTTCCATTCACTGCTTAGAATGGGACTGGGATTCTGAGGAAATGCCAATCAGGGACAGGAAAGGGCAAGCTACCTAGAATAGCTGGGTTGAATGACAGCTCAACTTACCTTGCTCAATAATATGACCTGTAGCACTATTCCCAAGAATAAAGTTATTGAATTCTATTCCTTCCATTCCAATCCATTCCATTTCTTCCTTCCTTCCTTCCTTCCTTCCTTCCTTCCTTCCTTCCTTCCTTCCTTCCTTCCTTCCTTCCTTCCTTCCTTTCTTCCTTCCTTCCTTCCTTCCTTCCTTCCTTCCTTCCTTCCTTCCTTCTTCCTTCCTTCCTTCCTTCCTTCCTTCCTTCCTTCCTTCCTTCCTTCCTTTCTTCCTTCCTTCTTTTCTTCTTGTTGGAGACAGGAAACAAAGAGCCAAGAAGAACGTGACTACCTGTGCATAAACTCTGATACGGTTAGCTAAAACCTTATTGTGAACAAACAATACGTCCTAAATTCCTGAGACAAGATAATGTGTGTCCTAGGAAATTGGCCATATCCGCCCAGGAACTAGATAATGAGTATGCCCCATGATGTCAGCCACACCTGTGGTCTGACATTCTTCTCTTTACATTGCAACCCCCCACCCAGAAAACGCAGGCAGTCAAATCATATATAATCAAGCACCTTCATTCAATAAATCGAGACTCTTTCCACCGCAATGTTGTCTCCCTCCTCCTTCTCGCTCGTTTCTCTTGCAGATCTTTAGTCATTTTCCTCGACACCCCACGACTAGATCCCGGTGGACGGGACAAGTGGCACCCAACGTGGGCCTCGAGGAACGGACTACACCCCACAATGAGGTCCTGCTGGACAGGACATCTTCTTTTTCCTCCCTTCCTTTCTTAACCCCCTCTCATTTTGTAATATCACCAACTCTGAAACAAAAAAGATCATGAATAGAAGTTAGCATTCCCAAGCATCTCTTTCATGCCTGTGATGATCCTTCAAAAGGAATGAAACCTGACCCAACCCCAACAAAATCACTAGGTTCAAATGATTGACTTTGTATGTGAAAGGAAGGGAGTTTTACAACTTGGCAGAGAGACAGTCTGTCTAAATAGAAATGCTTGATTTTATACAAAGTGAGATTGAGTACAAAAGGAAAATTCTTTCATTCTGATAATATTGAAGGATTACAAATATTGGATAGCACACAAAGAAATAGTCCTTCTTTTTCATTGACACTCAAGGAGATCATTAACAGGGAAGTCCCAAAATGAAGGACATAGAGATCTGGCTGACAAGAGGTCAAGAACAACAGCACACTTGGCCTAACGGCAACACAGGTTAAATCTTCCACAGTGAATACCCACAAGGCACAAGTGCTTGATATTTTGGCTTTTATTTCAATACTAAAATAATGATGATAAGAAAATATGAAAAACTTATCACCTTCCACCATTGTAGCTGACTCCATAAAAAAGCAAGGTTGAATTTCTCTAACCTTGAAGGGCAGCTTTCATAGTGTGTATTTGATGGATCTCTGGGATAAATTCATGTGGGTATCCCCATATCTAGATATGTTTGGATTGACCTTCTTGTTTAGGATTCTTTTGAGTAAAGCCTCTTTGATATGAGTTTGTGGATGTATAGATTTCCCTAAGAATATGGAAAGAACTAGTCTGCAAGAAAAAAACTGGATGATATATCCCATTTCATGCCTCTAAAATAATGGAGTCCTATCTCCCCATGCTGTTACCATTCTCTTTCATTCCAACTCTCACTCCACTAGCGTGAGAAAATATAGTGTCTCCATCTCTATCAAGACTTTCTTCTCTTTGGTCTTTATCATTTAGCCTGAAAAACCAACCTATCAAAGTGTTCAAGCAAGTCTTTTAGGTGAATTTATGGCTATTTGGACCATAAAAAGGGGACAATATTTCTTTGTTATCACTAGGGCTTAGCATGGTGCCTCTCATATAGGAGCATGTAATAAATGTTTGTTGACTGATAGTGCATCCTTACTTTTAGTATTGGGTATGAGTAGAGAACCCAAACTGAAATGGTACAAACTTCCTCCAAGTATAGAGATTGCTGGTCATATGAACAATCTGAATACGTTTGAAGTTGGTTCAGTGCCCAAGGGACCAGACCTTGCAAACTCTGAGGACCTCAAACTTCAGGATGCTATGTTGGGTGCCTCTTCCAAAAGTTTACCAGGCAATTTAAAATGGGGTAGCATCCCTCTCTGAATGCTCACTAAATTTGACCCAATATCAATCCTGGAAGGTGAGCCTCACCTCAGATAGTACAGGGCCACATTCTGCTATTCTGATCACAAAACAAAGATTGTGGGGTAAGTAAAAAGGAGGCTGTGGACCCTTATGTCAGGATATCTTGGAAAATCTTCATTGCCTGGTACATGTGGATATATTGTGGAACTTACATTTTATAAGTCATATTAGGAGAATCCCCACATTTTGAAGCATGCCCTTATGCTCTAACACTTTTTCTTTAAAGGGCCTAATATAGGTGGGGTGGACAAAAACAAGCACAATGCTTATTTCTTGTTAGGATTCTGATTTCATTTTCAATAACACTTTCCACTGAAATAGGACTGAAGGTATGCTCCATATACATATGAAACACAATAATTGAACCGTGTGGATGGGGTGATGAATTTCCAGGGGTTCTTGAAGAAAAAAATGATCCAAGTGGGAGGATGAGGTCAAATTATAAAGAACTTTAGGCAATGGTAGCATCACTCAAAGAAAGAGAGATAGTCCCCTAAACTTCAAGTTTGCTTCAGGTAAACCTAAGGCCATTCACTGAAATCAAGAACAGAAAAGCTCACACTTCTCTCTGGAAGGGCCCTTCTTTGATTGTCATGGTGAGAATGAAGGAGAATTCAATATATAGGTTTTTTTTTTTTTTTTTTTTTTTTGTTTTTGTTTTTGTTTTTTTTGGCCAATAGTGTGTACCGGGGATGTCAAGGATTACTGGGAAGGCAGATAGTTCTCAGAAGTAAACTCAAAGCTATAGTCATTCATTAACTAAGTGATCCTGGCCATGTCCCTTCTTTTCTCTGAGCCTCAGTTTTCTGGTCGATAAAATGGGCTAGATGATGTTTATTCTGACTTGGAATTGATGATCTTAAATGTTTATATTTGAATATCAATATATTTAAAGAGGAACCAGGTTAGAGGATTCCTTTGCTTCTCTTTTCTTCTGCCTTATCCTTCACAACCCTGCTTAAATGCCTTCTGCTTCCTAATGCTTCCCTTCTCTGTTCTAAAATGAACCTTTATATTTTTCTTATTGACTGCCTCCATTTGGCATTGTGTTTCTTATATATAGTAGCAGATTAATAAATAATGGTTAATTGAATCATGGCTACTTGTGTGCACATCTCATCCTTCTGAAAATCTTATAGGGTATGGAAAGGATCATGATGGCTCTTTGTCCTTCTGCCTCTCTTCTGGGCAAATGGACTATTTTCCCCTCATGCAATTCTATCATCCCCAAAAATGGGGTTGCAAGACAGACCATTACCATGGACATCATTGTTTCTTCAGTCAGTCTATAAACATTGAATGCCACTTCTTTTACAGTGTTCCATTCTGCCAGTGAAGATAAGTGAAGAAGAATGAAAAGATTATCAGGCAGGATTATTCCTGGTTGTTTTGCATATGATGAGACAGGCTAGGGCGTGGAGACCATCACTATCTATGCACAGGTTCAATAGAATGAGGTAAGTTCTTAACGATACCTTTTCCTTCTATTCATATGTTGAGTAGAGAGAGATAAGTTTTTCAGGGAACATTTTTCTAGGAGAAAATCGTTCTCTTTCTAGTCTACATCAATATACCCGTTCTCTTCTTGGAGGTCTGTGCATAAGACCTGCACCAACCCTCAAATACTCCATTGCTAGGAACATACATGGTCTGTTTTGCACCTTCCATTTATGCTTGGTTTCTGTAGTTGTGTGAAAAACTCTAGTCATGTTATTCTAATATCTTGGGGAAGGTTGGGGGGAGAAACATCTGGAATGAAGTAAGCTTGAGCATTTTCTATATCCAAACTTGAACTCAGCACTTCCCTCTTAAGTCATCAGCTTCATAACTTCCATATTCCAGCCGGAAGGAATACTACCCTTCCATCACTTACAGTAGCAATCTTTGGATCGTCTTTACTCCTTGTCCTCCCTTTCCAAGTCTTACCAGCTTTGCCTTCACACCTATGTCCTCTTGACCCCTCATACATGCACTGACCCTATTTCAGAACCTCATCAGCTCTCTGCATGGTTAATGCAATAGCCTCTTGATGATGAAGGGAAGTCCTTTTCATTCTGGTTTCTTTTCCTTCCAAACTACCTTTCACTTAGCAGCCTAATACTCAAATTTGACCATGTTGTTGTCGTTTATGAAACTCTCTAGTGGCTCCTGAGTGTCCAGAGGATAAAAGATGGATTGCCTGGCATGATTTCCATGGTTTCCATGACTTGGCTCATCATCTACATGACCTTTCTTCCTCAGTGTACTTTCTAGCCAAATTACAACTAATTGTTACTGGTTTACAGAATGAAGGTCATAGATTTAGAGTTGGAAAAGAACTTAGAGGCTGTTGAATTTAATCTTCATTTTACAGATAAAGAAACTGAGGCATTCATGAAGTGACTTGTCTAGTGTATTATATTGCAAATAAATGCCTACTGATGGTATCTGAACCCAGGCTTTTCTAATTCCAAGCACAGAACTCTTGCCACAACTCCATGCTGGTACACAGTCTTGTTTTGAATTCTCTTACCTATGTGCTTTTGTGCAGACTAGACCCAAATCTGGCCTTTATCCTTTTAAGGCCTTGATCATTGCCTATCCAATCTCTTCTGTTCCTTAATAGTTGACATTTATGAAACCTCTTAGATTTATCCAGAACTTTGAACATCTTACATTCATCCATGTGTTTTTCAGTCCAGTGACATTAAACTCCTGGCTGTTGTATGATAAGACACTTTCTTGGCTCCAGACATTTTCTCTGGCTGTCCCACCATGGCTGGAATGCTCTTCCTTCTCATCTCTATCTTATAATTGTTCAGTGTCTATTAGCATATATGTCCTCCTTTGCTAATTACTATGTTTCTCAAATAATCTCTTTTATAACCTTGCTCGCCTTCATGCTTTGTTAAGAAACCATCAAATTTTAGATCTTCTCCCAGTTATTCATTTCAAAGATGAGGAAACTGAGTTCCAGAGAAGGGAGATACCTTTTCAAAGTCACAAATTAATTTGTGATATAACCAGGACATGGACACTGGTCCAAGGCTCTTTCTACCATGCTAGGCTCTTTCATGAACTTATATAAATTCAGAAAGTTTGAATTGAAAAACATTATGAACTAACTAAAATGGCACAATTTATCCTTAGAAATTCTTCAAACTTCCTTGGGTAGTATTTTGTATAATTATAACTAAATTAATAATTGGACCCAATTAAACAATTATATCATTTAAAAAAAATAATTGCTTGTTTAATTGGCTCTTTCTCCCACCCTTTGTCCAGGCAGATTTGAAGCAATAATACAAGATCCAATAAGATGATTCTGTCTATATGCAACATTAAATGAAGAGGAAAATTTGGTAATTATCAAAGCAGGGGGAAGAATAGTCATTTAAATTATTCTAAGTAGACAGTTAATCCAGATGATTCAAGACTATGTTGCTTGACCTTTCACATTTTTCTGGGTTCATTGATCAAATCAACACTTTTATTGTTGATAATTGATGGGATGCTTGTCAGATTTATAGAGGGCACAACATTGAGAGAGATGGTCAATCAGAGTTCAGAATGATCTTGGCTGGTGACAATGTTGGTTCAGATTTAATAATATAAAATATCATGGGGATAAAAGTAGAACCTGGCTCTTGGGTAGCACAATCCAATGGCCAAAAACAGTGCATCTGAAAAGGGACCTGGGATTTGAGTGGACTACAAACTCAATGTTGGGTAAACAATGATATGGAAGCTCATGCAGCCAATGTAGTGTAGGTGGCAAGAAAAGAGACATGATATTTATATCTAAGCAGGTCACTATTCCTTTCACTAAACTCTCATCTGGCCACATAACACCTGGAGAATTGAGTGCAATGATGGATACTACAAGTAAAGAAGTACATTGACCTGCTGTGCTACCTTTTACACATAATGACTTTGTGATTCTGGGAAAGTCATTTCACCTCAATACTCAAGTCAATACTCTGTACTGAAGAAAAAAAGCCAACCTGTGGTGACAGAGGGGACTACCTGTGCCAATGAAACAGCAGTTCAAAACCTTTATACTACTGATAAACTGGGCATTATCCAAGGGAAGAGAAGCTCAAGCTCATGACATATGAAGATTGAGTAAAAAAAAAAAAAATGGTGACATGAAGCTTAAAGAGAAGAAGGCTTGGGGGAACATGAAGAATGTATTTAGAATGTTGCTAGGACTTTCACTTAATAATGGGGATCATTTGACACCAGAGAGTGGAAAGATAGGGACAGATTTAGGTTTAATGTAAAGCTTTTCTAACAGTGAGAGTTCTCCTAAAGTAGAAATGGGTTGCCTTAGGGAAGAGAGGTTTCCTCCTCCTCCTTGGAAGTCTTTTAGAAAAGTTATGTGACCACTTATCACAGGTGCTGGTGAGAAAACTTGTTCAGATCTTCATTGTCCCAAAAGACTTCAGAGGTCCTTAATAAACTGGAAAGCCAGTGACTTATGAACATATTTGGAGAAACGTCACCCCACCCTCTTCACTTTGTACTGCCTCCATTTGTTTCACTGTGACCCTGAACAGGCAGCTATCCCAAAAGAATCAGCCAGGTACCTCTGATTATACCTCTCAGATTAAGAAGGATATTAGGGGTTACTGAAGTTTGATCAACAACCTGTAAAAAAGACAATTTACCTTATGTTAAACAAACAACCTTTCCAAAATAGGAAACATTTAATATTGTTTTACATTCCACGATCCTGCAACTTTCAAGACACTCTTGTTAGGCAGGGTTTTGATAAATTGATTGACAACATTCTAGAGTCTCTCTCTCTCTCTTTTTTTTTTTTTTTTTTTAAAGATGTACACTTTAAATAAAGTCATTAAGTAGTGGAGAATGATAAAAGTCTAGAATTCTGGTGGTAGACTAGTCAAACAGTTTCATCAAAGACATTCCAGAGAGAGAGAAAGAGAAAGAGAGAGGGAGAAAGAGAGAGAGAGAGAGAGAGAGAGAGAGAGCGAGCGAGCGCAAGTTGAGGAAAAGTAGAACACTTTGATATAAATTATAGTTCAGTGGAATCAGTGTGGATGCCGTGTTTCTTAGCACTTGCTTTTTCTTTTCTTTCTTTCTTTCTTTCCTTCCTTCCTTTTCTTCCTCCCTCCTTCCCTCCCTCAATCCTTTCTTTCTTTCTTTCCATCAGCTAATGAATATTTAATGGGATTACTTAGAAACACAGAGCTAACTATATAAAAAGAATACATAAGAAATGTTGGGATTCCATTCCCATTGACACACATTTGTTATTAACAAGGCTTAAATAACTATATGATTTTTAAAAGCATGATCCATTTTCCATACCATCAGGAGTCTTCTTTTTCTCTGATTTAGATTTTGATAAATTAGATGTTCAATTGAAATAAATGTTTCATATGTATTAACCATTAAAGTTTCCATAAGGCTCTTCAGATCCAATGGAGGGCAGGATTGTGACATCTTAACAATGGGCTATATTGCTGACCACACTCAAAATGACATAATGTACAGAGTTCTAAACATACTGAACAAAGAGGAATGACATATTAGATAGGAAAAAACAAAACTCAGAGTAGGATTCTCATTCTCTCCCTCAATCATTCTCTCTCTCTCTCTCTCTCTCTCTCTCTCTCTCTCTCTCTCTCTCTCTCTCCTCTCTCTCTCTCTCTCTCCTCTCTCTCTCTCTCTCTCTCCCTCTCTCTCTCTCTCTCTCTCCCTCTCTCCCTCTTCCTCTCTCTCTCTCTCTCCTCTCCTTTAAAAACATGTATTGAATTTAATTGTTTAGTAAAGCAAGCATTACACAATGCTTTCAATATTTTAAAATTATGGGATAAAAGTTTACATCCAAAAAGATGAATGGAAAATTGTGCTTTCAGACAGTAGTGTTAGTTATCATACAGGTTTCCCAATTCCCAATATGTCTCCCAGTGGGATGCTGAGGGAATGTTTCTAGATCACGTATGTTCGTGCAGTTTCCATCCCGGTCCTGCCAAAGTTTAAAGCATGTGCTCGCCTCCATGTAGCAGACACCCAGAGGGACAGAACGATCCAGATTTCCTGCTGAAGACAACAGCGTCCCTCCAAACCTTGGTGCTGTCTCCCCTGTGAGTAGCTTTGACTGAGACTCTTTGCAAAGTATGAGAGTGCCTTGGACTCCTTGGGAGGCAAACTGAGCAGAACTGGGTAGCAGACGGCCAGGAAGGGAAGGCTATTCTGGTGTGAGGTGCCATCAGGGGCGTGTCAGTGCCACAAGCAGATGCTGCTGCTGGAATGACACGTGGAGCCTGTTCCAGCTGGGGAAAGGTACAGTTTGCCATTAGGACAGGCACAGAGCTCGTACACAGTCTGTTGAGGTGCTGGGGAGCTTGGTGGGGCAGCAGAAAAGGATCCCACAGGCAGATTTCCTAGACGAATGGTGTCTGCATTTAAAAATATCTAGGAGAAAAAGAAACCACAGTTTAATGTTTCTGGACATGGTTGATCCCTTCAGAACTTGGTTCCAATGCCTGCCCATCCTCTATAACCCTTGTCCATGTCTTTGCCTAGGTTTATCACAAAGAATCTTCCTGAGGTGCTGGAGGAGGATTTTTCTTAACAACTGAATCTGTCAATTGATTGCCAACTATCTCTTGATTGCCAACTATCCCTTGCTCTTACCACTCCATTTTAGACTGAGATTTTTTTTAAAGAGAGGGAGGGCCAGCTAATTGGTGCAGTAGATAGAGCACCAGTCCTGAATTCAGGAGAATCTAAGTTCAAATCTGGTCTCAGGCACTTAACACTTCTTAGCTATGTGACCTTGGGCAAGTTACTTAACCCCAATTGCCTCAGCGAAAAAAACAAAACAAAACAAAATATAAATAAATAAATAAACACACACACATACATATATATAAATATATATATATAAAGAGGAAGACATGAACCTTTGGTTTTTGGGAAAAGTAAGTAAAAAAAAAAACAACAACATAGTTCTAAATTCTAAAAGGAAAACTAGATTAAGAGGGAAGGAAAGATTTTGAGAAGAAATTCTTACCAAAAGCTATTTTCCTTTGGTTTTTGGGAAAAGTAAGTGAAAAAAACAACAACATAGTTCTAAATTCTAAAAGGAAAGCTAGATTAAGAGGGAAGGAAAGATTTTGAGAAGAAATTCTTACCAAAAGCTATTTTCCTTTGGTTTTTGGGAAAAGTAAGTAAAAAAAAAAAACAACATAATTCTAAATTCTAAAAGGAAAACTAGATTAAGAGGGAAGGAAAGATTTTGAGAAGAAATTCTTACCAAAAGCTATTTTCCAATAGATAAGTGGTCAGAGGATAGAAACAAAACAATTCTCAAAAGTGGAATTGCAACAGCTATATGAAACAATGCAATGCAATCACTAAACACAAGAAAAATGAAAATCAAAACATCTCTGAGGTTTCTTCTCATGCTCCTAAAATTGGCAAAAATGAAAAGAGATGTAATATTCAATATTGGGATGATTGTGGGAAGACTGGCATCACAGGGCACTTCTGGTGTAGCTGTGAATTAGTATATTCATTTTAGAAAGCAATTTGAAATTATGCAAATAGAGTGATTAAAATATCTATATACTTTTATACACAGACTTTGTGGACTTATATCCCAAGGAGATTATTGATTAAAAAGTCCTCCTATACACCAAAATATTTATTGAAATACTTTTTGTAATAGAAAAAAATGAGAAACAAAGCCTTTCCATTCATTGAGGGAATGGTTAAAAATTTGTAGTACATGGATATAATGGAATATTATAATATTGTAAGAAACAACAAATATGATGAACACAGAAACATGTAAAAACATATGAATCGGTGAAAATTAAATAAATAGAGTCAGAAAAATTAAAGTTATACAATGACTTCAATGTAAAAGGAAGAACAACAACTGCAAAACAATCTAAAAATGTTGCAAAATTACTAAGAATGATCCTAGCCTCAGGAAAATACCTTCTTCCACTGTTTTACAGATTTGAAAGGTAAATCATTATGGATTTCTTTTCAATCTATAGAACAGTTTGATAATTTTTTCTTCTTCTTTTTTTCCCTCAAGCAAAGTTACTTGTTATATAGGAATGGTTCTCTGGAAATGGATAATGAGAAGGATGCAAGAGGAAATTAAGACTATGTTAAAAACAACCCTAACAAGATATGCCTTCTCTGAACATTATTAAGGTGGAAATGTCCACATGTTGAAAGGCCATATTAATATCTATTGAAGCTATGAGGCATATTGTGTCTGGAAAAGCAGATTAGGGGAAGGGGGCTGGGATAGAGGCCATGTGTGTATAATGAAGCATTATGTAGAAAGGTATAAAATTCATTCTTCTTGACTCTGGAAAGCTGAGGTAGGGACAATTGCTGCAAATTGCAGAGGGCAAATATAGGCTTGAGGAAAAGAAAATGACACAATTAGAGCTGCACAAAAGTGGAATGGGCAATATCAGGGAGTAGTAGAATCTCCCTAATCAGAGATTTTCAAGTCAATTGTGGATAAACAGTCATGGGGTGTGTTTAGAGTATTTTTATTCAGGTGTGGGTTGGACCAAGAAAGTGCCAACCTCCTTGCAATGCTTTAATTCTATAACTCTCCCTGGGCCTCAGTTTCTTTGTCTGTAAAATGAGATCTATAGACAATATCAGATCTAGGGTTCCTTTAATTCTGACACTATGATTCTATAATCAAAGCAAATGCAGTGGAGTCATTAAATCAAGAGAGTCAGTCCTCTCTAGCTGCTTTTATTCTTTTCCTTAGGCATACAAATGTAACTCAAATAGATTCTCAATTGAGTCAGGTCCTAGACCATCTATTTGCATAATTAATATTTTGTAGTTATTCTAATGGATTGAGTCCAAATTTAACAATAGCTAATACTTAAACAGTTTTATGGTTTACATAGCATTTTATGAATAATATCTTATTTGATCCTCATAAAAACCAAGCAAGGTAGATGCTATTATGATCTTCATTTTATAGTTGAGAAAATAATAATAATAATATATTTCTTATTATGAACCAGGCACTTGCTAAACACTTTACAATTATTATCTATCTATTAGAATTATTGATCCTCACAACAACCTCGGAAGGAAAGTATTATTATTATAACATTTTTATGAATGAGGAAACTGAAGTTAACAGCATTTAAATAAGTTCAAATGATAGCATGAGTCCAATGTAATTAAAGACAAGTGTGATCCATAAATAGAAGAATAAACTAACAGCAAGTATAATAGAATCATGTTAGTAGCCCCAGTCAACCTGACACAAACTGGACTGATGAAGTCTTCTGTTGAGAAAGTATTATTGCACCAAAACTCTCTAGCAGTGGAACATATCAATACTTCAAATGATCTTTTATTTACTCAAAGTGCTATCCATTAATCCCACAAAGTTCACCATTTATTCCTATACACTTCAGTGTATAATTTAAAAATCAAAAAATAAATTCTTTGCATGACATCTAAATTTTTGTTGCTGAATTTCTCAGCTTGCTAATTATGAGTCAGTCCATTACTAGACCTAGAAGTGAGCCATTTCTGGGTTGATCTCACCTAACAGATATTAAGGTTGGATAAGGAACTCAGAAGCCTTCTACATCTGAATTAGGTGTTAGAAAAGAGGCTTTAATGAAGGATTAGTGGGATCTTTTAACAAAAAATTGTGAAGTTGAATGAAAAATGGTTCATTGTCCACAGGCTTTAAAAGCATCAATGTAAGAAAAAAGCCTTAATCATATAAAAGGTGAAGTGTCCACCATTAGTCTTTATGGCACCAATAACCCTGTGTTGGTTGCATCTATTGCTAGAAGCTGTTGCCCTATTCATTAAATGAATAAAGAGAAAAAATTAAAAATTGAATTGCTTGTCATCAAAAAGTTATCTGAATAATTTATCTAGAAAAATGAAGTAAGGTAGGATCAAACATTTAGAAATATAATAACAATATTAATAATAATTAGCATGTATATAAGCAACATAAATACCTCAGAAAAATTAAATGCCAGATATATCATAACTGAAATGAAATTTATAAGGTAAGAAAAACAAGCATCAAAGGAAAGAAATTCAAAGACATAGGAGACCTTCTTTCCTATGAAGTAGAGAACTTAAAAGAGAAAATGACAGATTTGGAATACTAAATACAGAAGTAGTAGAACATTTGAGAGGGGATAAGCAAAATACAACAAAGGTAGGGGAATACATGAATTTTATAAAAGTTAGAGTGCTTGAACTTTAAGATACACATAGATAATTAAAAGATCATAGATTTCCAATAAGAACATAAAAAAATGAAAGAAATACCATGCTGCAGAAAATAACATAAAAAATGCAAAACATGCTTGATTATAGACAACAAAGTACTGATCAATCAAGTTGGCAGAGTATCACTGAGGCAGGATAGTGAAAATGCTTGCAACTCCAAGGCATGTAGTAGTTCCATCTCACTATTTCAATACCAAAATAAAACATTGCAAGCAGTTGAGAGAAAGATATTCAAATACAGCATGAAGGAATACAAATTCAGATAACACAAGATTACTATATAGTCATGAGAAATCAGAGGAAGGAATGATATAAGATGTTACACAAAAGCAAAAGGAGCTCAAGTTATATTCGGATTACATCAGAATAAATATTGATTTACTTTTCCTATTGGGGATTATTTGTCTATCAGTGGATGATGTTGATAGAAACTTTGTACCTTTAAATGCTGCTGCTGTATTTTTGCCATATTATTTAGTCAAAGAAATCTTCATACATTATGACCAAGTGAACTTCAAACCATTAAAGGGATAATTATGGATTCCCAGTAAAATTTCAACTTAGCAAATCATAAATTGAACTCTTGGTCTTAACAAGCAAGTGGTTTGGGTTTTATATACATGGGGAAAAAAACTTAACCTCTTATCATTGAGTTGCTCAATATTAACAGTGCAGTGGAAAGAGTGAAGAGTATAGAGTAATTATAAAAGTGTCCTATAAAATTATAAAGAGACTCTTTATTCACATCTTGCTGAGCCACATATCTGATTTTGGACAAGTCATTTAACATCTCAGGATGTTTTACCTGGGCTCAATATTTCTTTGAATTATGAAAGAAAAGATAACAAAGAAACATTCTAAAAGCTTATTTGATGAAAGTAGAATACATGTTAATAAAACTTTCCATTTTTGATGAAATCTTGTAATGAAAGCCAACAAGGAGAAGTTTATCTACATCTTTCCCTAGACTTTATCTTAATTTCTTAAGTCCATTCATTCACCACTAATCTACAATAAAAGGACTACAAAAATCTAAAAACAATTCAAGATATTTGTACTTCATGTGTGTTTGAGGTGGTATGGGATAGGGCAATATTGAGAAAGGAAGTACCCTTTTGGGATGCTTTATATACTCTGGAGTATCCTCCCATAGCTTTCCATCTCTATATCTGACATTGTCAAGTCTGTATTAGAATATCAGACCCAGTTTGAATCACCATATCTAAAACTGAATATGATATAACTAAATAAGTTTTAGAAAATAGTAAAATGAATATGTAATTTCAATCTTTCCTGGAATACTCTGTGCTCTTGAGGTATTTGAATTCTCTCTTTTATCCTATTCTATACCTCAAAATCCCTTGACATAATCTTCATTCTCTCTTCTTCTACTTTAGCCTATGATTAAGAGATGATCTGTCTCTTCACAAAAGCCAAATCTTCTTCTAATACCATTGCTTAGACCTATCCTCTTTTTTTCTTGCCCCAAAATCATCTATCTGTTCTACTTCAGTTTTTAATCTCTCCATATATTGCTGGATTATTTTTTGATGCCTATAAACATTCATTTTTCACTTTATTCAACTCCCTCCCTTACCAAAATATCTCTTATCTATTTATTGGTGGTTTTTCACATCCTTATATAATTTCATGTTTTCTCCAAAAGAATGTAAGTTCCTTGAGGGCAGGCAATATTCGAATTTGTCTTTATATGTCCAGTGCCTATCACTGTGCTTAGAACAAGCTAGATATTTTATTAATAAATGTTCTTTGATTCATTATACACTCATTACCTCTACTGCTTTTTTTCATTCCCTTCTCATCCTCCTGCAGTTTGAATTTGGATCTTATGAAACAATGCTTTCCAGTCATCAGTGATTTCTCAATTGACCAATCTTATTCTTGACCTTTCTATAGTATTTGACACAGATGACCAGCCCACCCTTCTTCTCCTGGATACTCTTCCATTCAGTTTGTTTTGCAACATATCTGATGAAAAGAAGACTAAAGGAAGTGGAAAGGAGGTGCTGTAACTCTTTGGGAATACTCAAATGTCTTTCACTTGAATAGAGTTTCACTGATCCCTGAAGACAGAATTGGATTCAATGAGTGGAAGTGGGAAAGATTTAGAGTGATACTTGAGTATGGAAAAACTTTCAAAGTGAAAGGGGAAATCTGGCAAAGGGAAAGAAGAAAGAGATAAAGAGAGAAGGGAGAGAGACAGAGAGTAAGAAGAAGGGAGGGAGGCAGGCAGAGAGTTAACTATGTTTTAAATAAGGCTTTTAGTTATGTTTAGGGATATTAGACAGCTAGTGGCTCAGTGAATGGAGCATTGGGCCTGGAGTCAGGAAGATCTGAGTTCAAGTCAGATCTTAAACAGTAACTGTAGCTCTGGGCAAGTCATTTAACTTCTATTTACCTAAATCCACTGGAGAATGAAATAGCAAACCATTCTACTATCTTATAGTCTGTGAGAATCATAAAGTGAGATACAAATGAACCAAAGATATTAGTCCCAAATTTCTTCTTTATCTTTTTACATATTATAGCCCAGTGATTTAGTACAAGCACTCACATTCAGTATGAAATAAAAATGAATTATCTTTATCTGGAGATCAAAACTATTATAAAAGAATAGGCAACAAATAAAGAAGAAGGGAAAGTGATGCTAGTTTGTCAGGCAATAGTGGGACAAAGGAGGAGTAAAGTAGGAGAAGAAAAATTTACTTGATCCCAATGGAGTTGTTATTGGACATGCAACACTTTGAGATCTTCCTCTCCAAAGTGCTCAAAGTGTTCCTGCCTTCCCCATCTCACTTGACTTCTACCTCTCATAATTATTCTGTTCCTGCTGCCAGTTGAGAAAAACAACACTTCTCTTCAGCCCCAGTGATGATAAAAGATTCATTTCTTTTTCTATAAAATGGAGGTATTAACAGCAAGGACCACATAGGACTTTTGTGTGAACTTGTATACACATATTTCTTTTTTTATACATATATTCTGAAGGCCTTTAGGGTGAGCAAAAAAAGTGTTTATTTTATTTTATTAGGCAGTTTTCCAACTGGCAACAAGTTTCCCAGGACAGAGATTGTTCCATTGCTCTGTCCTTACTCACCTCCCCTTCTGTGGATTGTAAGTGAAGTTCTTTCCTGCATGTGGCCTTAAAGTCTCCTGCAGCTGCACTCACTTGGACACCCCTAGGTGCTTCCATGATCAAAGACCTAGTTGGAGATTCAAGCCTAGGAAATTAAAAATACAGCAATCATTAACAAACAAACATAATGTGAATGGGGGTTACCTTTGGTGCAGTTGGGAAAAGCCAGACCTGGAGTCAAGAAAGAACAGGATTGGAATCCCGCCTCCAACATTTACTAGGTAGGTTACCCGTGGGCAGGCCCTTGTCTTTACCCAACTTCAATTCCCTCAACTGCTAAACAGAAATATGATTTACACCTCTCTTTACTTCAGAGAGTTGTGAGGATCAAATGAGATAATGTGTTTAATGTGTTATATAGATGTCACTTACTATAATAAATAATAAAGCTATGAGAAATTTCAAAAAAATCTTATTCTCTAATGGAAACTGGAAATAAAATGAATATCTCTTCTCCTAATAAGAAAAGAGAGAATCTTAGCACAAATGTTTTATCATTTCCCTAAGGTTGGTAGTTGCTTTCAACATTGTTCATTGGTTATTGTCATTTTTCTATCTTTCATTTTCCATTTTAAGCATCACTTCCCTCTTTATTTCCATTCATAGCATTTCCTCAAAATAGGTCAAAAGATATTCACTTCATTCAATAGTTTATGTGCTATCTGTATGTAGGTCAGAAATTAATTATTTCATACTTTGCCCAAAAGTACGACCCAACACAGAATCTTTGCTTTAAAAATGATAAACCTAGATTTAATTAAAGTCATTAATATTTGAAAACTGATGGCATGCAAAGATTTTTCAGCTTGCAGATTTTTCAAAGCTCTCATGCTGTCTTTGCATCCTGCTAGAAATTAATTCAGATGAACACACAAAGCATTTCTCTATGCATATGGCCTGTGTCTAGCCCCTCCCCCAATAAATGCCAGGAGTCTCAAAAGAAGCTCTAAATTTGGAACTTCAAGGATGATTAAAAGACCTCTGATGAAAGATGAAAGATATAAAGGACTGAGATTATTTAAGATAGGACAAATGATCAGGACAGGATGATTTGACAGGTTTCAAACAACTTAATGAAATACATGAAAAAAAAGAAAGGAGATTAGAAGAAGAAAAAGGGAGAAGAGAAAGAAAAAAGAGAGAGGGTAAAGAAGGAATCTGTATTCTCACTTGTAGCATTCACATCTCTCTCTCCTTTTTTATAGTCTTGGACCATTTAAGTCAGATTAACACTTGATCCCTGAAGTGTACCTTTGCTGCTAAATTATTAGTGCACAGTCCCCCAAGGTTTACTCTGCTGGGATCTCATGATACTTTTTGTCATTGGACATGCAATACCCTGGATTTTGTCTAGTAGACAATAAACCAACACCATTGGCTCCTCAGAGGCATGTTCTTTCTTGGTAGCCAGAGATACCTTAAAGGCTCAAAGGGAAAGAATTCAAGGATGCAAGAAATGACTTCATTTCCTTCCTGTAATGGATAGTTCACTCACCAAAGCTATTGACTATTTTGTTGATTTCAAATCTGGGCATCTCTGAGAAGCTAAAACTAGATCGACATTGTTCAGTCTTATCTTTATTGGGTTATTTCCTGAGGCACCCCAAAATTGTGTCTAGGGACTACTATCATATTCCCCTAGTGTTAATTACTCCTAGCATTACGCATAATTATCTGTTTGTGGATGATCCTATAATTCACGCAGCAGTTAATTTAGACCTGCCAGACCTAACTGAAAGGAATATTTAATTAAAATGTGTCACTAGTTGAAAATGGTGTGTATATTTGGTAATTCTAGGAAAAGCAATTCAATGACTAGAAACAGGAATAAGTGCCAATTACTTTCTCAAATGGATGGATATAGTTTGGTTAGGCGTCAAGTATGTTGCAGCTGGGTTTTATTTGAGTCAAAGAGTTCTGCTGAATACATAAGTCATAAGGAAATCTGACAACATTTCTGTAAACCTATCACTGAGGCATTCAAAAGATGTGCTAGACATTCCTTGCTATTTCTGTTGCTTCATATTTATCACCCAGGCAGAAAATAGTCATCAAGCAATTTCCCATTGCCTTACCTGGAATAGTAGAGAGCAGAGTCATTGAGCCAGAGAATGCAGAGCAAAGCACTCATTCGCCCAATGCTTTATTTGTCCACTTCACTGATCAATGATTTCACCATCATAGTCTTCATCAAGATGGTTAAGAACACAGTCCCTCATTGACTTGTCAGTCTGTTCACATCCTTCTGTTAAGCCAGTGATCCGTGAGGATTAAGCTATATCCAGTGCTAGAATTTTCTTCAGGTTCTTGTGTGGTTTTCATTGGTGAAGTAGCCAGGAAATCTATAACTTCTCTTTCATTCATGATGCTGCTTCTTGTTGACATCTCTCATACTTCTCTGTGGCAAATTATTATGGGTAATGGATTATAGCCTACTGATTGCCACTAATTGTCTCTGATAGTCTTTTAAAGGATTATCTGTGGTAGGAAGCCTTCTGAGATCATAGTGCTCCATGATGATATCAGATCATTGAGAGAATATCACTGTGAAAAGATAGGTTAGGGAAACAGGAAGTACTTGGAGATTGTTGAAGGTGCTGTGTTATTTCCAAGTTATGAATCAGTCCACTCTCCTTCATTTTTCAGAAAATCATAGAATCTCACAGTTGGAAGGGGCTGGATTCAGAGAATATCTGGTCTAGCCAAGAGCTGAACATCAGATAGCTCACAACAAATCCTATCTGGCCTTGATTTAAAGTCATCTGAAAATGAGGGAAGGAGAAAGGCAGACATCTGGGATACTGATAATGTGGAGCAATTCCAAGGAAGAGAAATCAGAATGGTGAAGGACCTTGCCCCATGCTATGTGAAGATCTTTTAAGTGACTAGAGATGTTTTTTTCCTGGAGAAGAGAAGTAGGTAGGTGCTTTCCCATCCATTCTACTTTTCAATAGTGATGATTCCTGGGAAGTTTTTCTTTTCATTAGGCCTAGTCTGCTTCTTTGGATATTCTATTTAGTACTGACCTTTAGGCCAAATCTGAGTAAGACTAACCATTTTTGAAAAAGAGCCCTGCGTATACTTAACGATAGCTAGCATGTCAAATGAATTAAGTTTTCATTTATAAGGTCTCTACCACATGTCAGTCCCTGAAGTTACAAAGACAATAATGAAAATAACTCCTCTAACTTTTGATAGTGGATAGGGAGGCAAAGAGCACATAGATAAAACAAATGGCAAGTTGTTCATCTGTAAGCCAGTATAGTATAATGCAAAACCCAGATTTAGTAGCAGCCTAATTTATAAAGGGGTAGGGTTTAGGCTTGATCCCTTTATCAGATATCTCTGAGTTCAGTCATACCATGGACAGCTCCCCATCCAGCTTGTTTATTTTTGGGGGGTGGATGGGAAGGAGGAAGCTTACTTTGCTTTAGGGCTTTCTCTATCAACTTTGAGTAGATAATTGCATTCAGATATTGTTCCTCTGGTTGGTTATGGACATCAGGACAGGGAATAGAAATGATTCCTTTCTCTTTTACTCTAAAACACCCTTCCCTGCCGGATGGAGGAAAAAATAAGGTGTGAATAGTTTGTGCAGTTACCAGAGAGCTGTTCCCCTACTTTCCTTGTGTAGGAGGATGATGGCCCTTCAGTTTTGTCCCATTAGCTATAAAACTCATCACTTGTGTTGGTGATATATCCTACTCACCCCTTCTATCCATAGATTTAGGATGACTTCTTACTCCTGGATGTCTTGGAATCAGAAAACATTACCCTGACTGCCTTCCCTGTCAACCTAACTGCAATGGACCTCCACATCACTGTATCTCTTCCAGTGGTCCTTATCCAGTCCCATATTCAATATCATGGTTATTTGGAAATTCTGGATTAAAACATCTGTTCAGTTGCTATAGTTACATTCTAAGTCCTAAGTCTCCATGGCAATACCTGCCAGAAAGTGAATTGAAAATTATATAAATATAAAATGCAAACACAATAAATGCAAAGTGATATTTTCCTAAATCCTTTACTGGCACATTCTATGGTAGGTTTTTCCTGATTTTCCTCTTCAACATCAGTTTTTCCCCCTCTTTTCCATATGTATGTGCTAACTTTATCCATGAAAAAATGAGCTTCCTGAGGACAGGAATTACACTTTTGCCTTTATTATTATCTTTCCTAATCTAGGAGGAATTCATGTACATTTTAAAAATATAGAAATAAATCAGACATCAACTAAAATCCTGAAACTTAATTGTATTTGCAGTGACTTTAAAAACCTGTGTTTTCACTCAAGGTGAGAATCTCTCCTCTCTCACATTATCACTTTCTGTTAAGCAACACATGAAAGATACCTAGGAAGTCAATAATGAAGTTACTTGTGCAGGTTCCACCACACACTGTGTGGAGCTGAACCCAGAACTTCCTGACTTGAAGACTAGTCTTCTCTCCATTAGGCTCACACAGCCTCTCTGGGCAATAAAACATGCTTAGTGACTTGTCCATTCCCTAGCACACATTAAATAAATGTCTAATTGCTGAATTGAATCGAAATACATGATAGTAAGGTTTCTAATAAATGGTGTGGTTCTCTCCATGCTTCTCTCTGTTAATGACATATTGTGGATTTCACTATGTTTCAGAATAGGAAGGCCATGTTTGATAAAATTCACTTTAAAGAGAAGAAGCCAACATTTTCCACAAGCAATAAAAATGAGTCAAAAAATACACATGAGCTAGATTGATGTGTCATTGGATGGGCAACCCATTGAACGAACTGAGAAATACGTGCATTCTGCCATTCTCTGTTTATGAATGAGACAAAAGATGTAGGTTTGGATTGGTGGAAAAGAGCAGGGTATATGACTTTTAGGGAATTAAATGACCCAAGGATGACCATTAGGATCCCCACGTGGCAAATTATAATAGACTTAAGGGTGTCAATGATGAATATTGGACATAAAGCTAAGAAGGATTCTCTTGTACATGTTTATATGGTTTTTATGGACCAACTCATAAAAAACATTACAGCCTCCATCAAAGCAGCAACTATGAACTGCCCAGGATTCCAAGAGCATTTCAAATTTCCAGATGACTTAGCTCTGAGAACTTGGTTTTTGAGATGATGAATGGCTCTCTGCAATATCATGCTAAGGCCAAATATTGATCATTGTACAAGATCTATACCTAGGAGTTGTTTTAATCCAGCTGTCTTTTCTCCTTCTCCCAATTCTTCCATCCTTCAACCTTCTTTCCTTGGCTTATGCAGAATCACTAGAAAAAATAAATAGCATACAACAAAAGGAAAGGAAAAGAAAGCTCAAAATGTTAAAGTTGAACAAAATAGCTAGGTACACATACTTGGTGCACAACTCCATGTTGCTTTTTGAAGACTGTCCCTTGGTCCCTGGGAGCATAGATTGTTTTTTATGTAGTAACACCTTAACAAAGCTCAGGAAAGAAACTCTAATCATGCTGGAATCAACACTTACTTGAGATCTTGGGAAGGTTCTGCTCTGATGTGAGGTGTTTCTACAGAGTGTCCAAACACTGCTCCTTCTGTGCCTGCAAGGATCAAGTAAAAGAAGAGGAATCACTACATTTTTGTTGATAACTGATGTGTTATTACTGATAATCAGATTTTTTTTTAGAATATATGTGTAAAAGACTCACTTTAAAAAAGTACTATCACAGGAAAAGAAAAAAAAAACATATGAAGAGAATAGAAGGAAGGAGAGGACCAAAAGAAATAAGGAAGGAAAAAAGCATTTATTAAGGGCCTACTATCTGCCAGATGCTGTTAAGTGCTTTACAAATGTTACCTCATCACCAATCCTAGGAAGCAGGTGTTGTTATTATCCTCATTTTATATTTGAGGAAACTGAGACAAAGGTTAAGTGACTTGCCAGGTTCACACAGAAAGTTTCTGAGGTCAAGATTTGAACTCAGGACTACCTGACTCAAGCCTCTAAGCCATAGAACTACCTCTTAGAGTAGAAGAAGCTAAAATAAGAGGAAGAACAGAAAAAAGAGAACGAAAGATAGGAAGAGATTAGGCAAAGGGAAATCCAAATTTCTGGGGATTGATATGTTTATTATTCTTTGACTTGAAAAGACAATGACATCTCTAGATATTCAGATTTGTGGAGTTTTCACCAATTGGTCCCCTATCTTGTGGATAATAGGGAATCTATGATCTCATTCTATCTTAACACCATTAAAAAAACTGATTTGGTTTTCGTCTATGAATGAAAAGCAAGGATAGAAAAATCTCACCCAATGTCTTTTTGGCTTGGTAAGCTAAGTTGCTGGCTAATTTAGGTGGCTCCTCAGATGATGGGGACCAAAAGGAATTTATTCATTTAAAATAAAATATTACTTATGGCTACCATTGAGGAAGAAGCAAGTGATAAAAATGGACAAACAAATATATTTTTGTTGTGCATCCACTGAAAATGTATGGTATTGAGGGTCATGTAACACATAGACTAAGTGAGAGTGGCGGTAGTACACACTATAGATATTGATAGCTACAATGTTAATTGGTGAAATCATTATGGTCAAGGATATCAAGGATAAATTGGAGTCTATTTCTTGGTGAAATTTGGGCACAGTTTACTGATTATAAAAATAAATTTGACACCACGAGACTGAAATGCTTCTGTGCAAACTAAATCAATGTGTCTAGAATAAGAGAAGAAGCAATATATTGGGGGGAATAGTATCAAAGATGCAGCCTGTTCCTACTAAACAGGCAATAGAAAAAAAGTTGCTCATCCCCAATGATAGAATGTCTTTTCCAGAGACAGATTCCCAGCATGCCTCATGTGAAACACACACACACACACACATACACACACACACACACGTAATATGTGACACATTACATATGCTCATATGTATATTTTACACATGAATTCCCATTGGGAATAGATAAGGCTATAAACAATCTTATGAATGAAGAGTTTTCAAAAGAATTGCAAACTACTCACAGTTTATGAAAGAATGCTCTAAATTAATTGGAAAGATACCAGTGGATTATTGATGCAGCTATGAATCAGTAGGATTATTTTGGAAAGCAACCTGAAGATGTGCAAAAAAGTGACTAAATGTCCATAAACTTTGAAACAGAGATTCCACTATTATGTTTATGCATAAGAAAGCCTAAGAAGACTTCCATATACACCAATATATTTATAACAGCACTTTTTTTGTGATAGCAAAGAATTGAAAATAAAGTTGATGCTCATCAATTAGGAAAGACTAAACAAAATTTGGTAAATGAATAAAATGAGATATTACTATGCACAAAGCATAGAAAGATCTACATGAACTGAGGCAGAGTGAAGTAAATAAACAATATACATAGTAATTGCAACTGTAAATAGAACAACCAGCAAAAAATAAAAAAAAAGAAGGTTACAAAATTACCAAGAACAAGTACAACTCCAAAGATGAAATATGAGAGGATAGTCTCACCATATCCTTTTATAAAGGGAAGAAGTGAGTGAGCGAGCTACATTTTATATATTTATAATTTTTTTGATGCATTCATTAATTATACTGATTTTTTTCTTTTTTTCTCTCTTTTTAATTGAGTGGCTCTCTGGTAGGGAATGGAGGATAATGGGAGAAATCATGGTGATGTAAAAAACAAAAAAAAATCCATAAAAACTTATATTAAAATATTTCTACTAAATATTTTCTATGAGATCATTAAACCCAATTAGCTTAATTCTACTTTGTGGTTAGAGGCATCTTTCTTGAAGATATTGGTATTAGATTACTACATGTTCAGACTCCACAATGAAATATGGAGTCAAATTTTTCAACTCCTAATGAAATACTACAGAGCTTTAAGGAGAACAAAGATCAAATTTTGGGAATTCTTAATGGAAAGAATGGAAGATTTTCCATTGCAGATTTAATGTGTCAAAATTGTCATTTAATTCCAAGTTATGGGACTCTTATTCTTTTTGTAGATCATTCTGCTTCCAAGTTAATTAATTTAATGCTGAATACAAAATAGTTAGAGAAAGTAAGATGAGAACACACTTGAGGAACAAATAGACCATGAATTCAATTATTTTCTTGCAGGCAAACTACTTGCAGAAATGGATAATTGTCATTTGTGAATAAAATGGGATAATAATTATATATCAGGGTTGGAGAAAGGCTCAGTCAGAATTTGGTGATGTCTTTTGATGATAATTTTAATCTGTTTTTGAATTTTAGCATCATTATTTCTTCTTAGATTTAGAGGCTATGGATATGAGACAATAGTTCATTTTCTTACCTTTAATTCTAGTTTCTTCTTAAATATCAAAGAAAATGATTTGAGATGGACAATGAGGTGATGAAGAAGAGAGAAAGGGATTAATCTTTGGTTGGTTTGATTTGGTTGCTTATTTCTACATATTTCTACATATGGAGGAGGTAGATCTTACATGAAAGTGGGATTTCAATGTTTGGGGATGAACTGATCGGATCAGAAGTTGTTCTTTTGGTGCTCAACTTATTATAAAGAGTTTGGTTGTAGATTCAATCTTCTTCTTTCTTGCCTTTTGAAGGCTAGAAAAGAGGGAATCTACATAAAAAGAAAATAAATGGAAAGATACACATAAGTGTAGACCATTGAACTTTGAATAGAACCAAAGTAGACCAGTAAACCATGTCATGAGATCAAGGATTCTCTGTTAGGCAGCTAGTGGTTCCCAGTGTTGGACTTATGCAGTGGCTAGTATGAGATTCTTATGTCAAAGAAATATAAGAAGAAGATTGCTTCCATCCATTCTGTTAGATGTTGCCAGTTTGAACATATGCCCCAAGGCATCTCAGGGGCATCTGCTACTTTCCAGTGACTGATAGATAATAATAATAATAGCTTTCCTTCATAAACTTTAAAGTTTACTAGGTATTTTATAAATATTAATTCATTTGACATTTACAACAACCCTGACAGGTAGATACTCTTATTATCTTCATTTTATAGGTGAGGAAGCTGAGGCAAAAACCAGGATCACAGAAATAGAAAGCATGTGAAATAGTATTTGAATTCAGGTTTTTCTGACTATAGATCTGGATTTCTATACACTGTACCACTTAATTGCTCAACTAGATAATTTGATAGGAGGAAAATGATCTGAAGTTTTAAATTGACAAATTAGGCAACCAGTCGACAAACATTTATTAAGGGCTCACTATGTACCAGACACTATCCCATGTTGGCAGAAAGTATGAGGGTCACATTATATCTCAATAAGATGTAAACTCTGTCCCTGAGGAAATGTTCTCCCTTGTTGGCTACCTCCATAAAATGATCTGAGGAGTTTCCTACCATTTAGTATTTATCAGACACAATTTGTTAAGAAATATGTTGCCACTGTTAAAACATTTGAATTGTTGCAGTTGTGCTCTCATGACAGAAGATGGACAAGAAATCTCACTTTTTTTCATAAATCCCCCAAGACTTCTGGAGAATAATGGACAGATAGAACAAGCTTGCAAAAACTCAGAGTAACCTGTTGGCCTGTACAGACTCAAGGATTGCTTTTTGCCCTGCCTGGCAGGCTTGGGATCAGTTCTGGAGCAACAGAGTTATGGTCACCAGAAAGGTACTTCATGTACCAATAGAAAGCTGAGCAAGATTCATTATCCTAAACAGAAGTGGAAGTTGCAGTTTGTGGCTTTGAAGTAGCTCATGCTGAACTGTTCAGAGGCCACATGATTGATTAGACTCCAGAGCATTGAGCTTGATATCAGAAAGACTTGGTTCCATCCTATTTCTCTTCTGATGCCTGTGGCTAAATTCTTGAAAAGGCCTTTTATAACAGGTGCCTCCACTGCCTCTTTTCCCACTCTTTTCTTAACCCAGCTTCTAACTTCATCATTCCACTGATACTGCTCTCCACTAAGTGACTGATCACTTAGTTGTCAAATCTAATGGTCTTTTCTCTATCTCATTCTTTCCTATTAAATCCCATCCCTTTTCTACCTTTTCCATTATTATAGATGGCAACATTATCTTCCCAGTCCCTCATGCTTACAACTGAGGAGTTATGTTCAACTCCTATCTCTCAGCACCCAACCCCATGTCTATGTATTATCAAGGACTATTACTTGTTCCTTTGTAGCATCTCTTGAATACATCATCTTCTCTTCTCTGATACTGTCATCACCTCCCACCTGGATTATTACAATAGCTGTTGGTGAGGTTAGCTGACTCCAAACTCCTCCCACTCTAACCTATTCTCCATTCAGTCACCAAAGAAGATTTCCATAAAATTCAGGTTGGAACATGTCCCCTTCTCTAGCTCTCCAGTAAAATTCAGGGCCTTCCTATCAGCTCCAGGAGCAAATACATAATATTGTGCTTATATTTGAATCCCTGCATACCCTAGATATTTCTGATATTTCTAGTCTTCTTATAATCTTCCCCCCTGACAAATACTCTTTGATCCAGTTACACTGGCTTCTTTGCAGTTGCCTGAAAGAAACTACATTCTTGGCCTCAGGACATTCTCTCTGGCTGTTCCCATGTCTAGAACATTTCTGTATTCCATTTTGACTACTGCCTCCCTGGTTTTTTATGTCCCAATTAAAATCCCATCATCTGTAAGGAGTCTTCACAAACCCTTCTTAATTTCTATGCTTTCTCACTATTAATGATTTATTTATTATGTATATGTGGCTTGCTTTGTATATATTTGTTTGCATGTTGCCTCCTCTATTAGATTCTTCTTTTTGTATCTCCAGTGTTTAGCAGTGACTGACACATAGTAGGCACTTAATTAATGTTTATTGATTTACTAATTGATTGGATTATTGCAATAATCTGTTGTACATCTGCCTAACTCAAGGTTCTCTCCCTATCCCAAATTATTTTCTATTCAGCCACTAAAGTGATTCCCCCCCCCCCCCCGCACCCTCCCCCCCCCCCCTTCCGAGGCAATTGGAATTAAATGACTTGGTCAGGGTTGTACAGACACGTTATGTGTCTGAGGTCAGATTTGAACTCAGGTCCTCCTGACTTTAAGGCTGGTGCTCTATCCACTGCACCACCAAGATGCCCCCTAAAGTGATTTTCTTAAAGTACATGTCTGATTATGTCACCTCTCACTTTTTCTCTTCCATCCTTTAGAACTAATAAACTCCAGCGACTCCTTATCAACATTTAGGATCAAATACAAAACCATGTTTGGCATTCAGAGCCCTTCATCACCTATCTATCTTCATAAGCTTCCTATTTTTCTAGTAGCCTTATACCTTACTCCTTGACACATACTTTTTGAACCAGTATTACTGGCTTCCTGGCTGTTCCATAAACAAAATACTCTCATCTCTCAACTCCAGGTATCTGTTCTGCTTTAGGATGTTTTTTGACTTTTCTTGTCTTTGACTTGCTACCTATGTAAACCTGCAAAAATAACTTGTGCATAGTGTTCTCAGCCTTGGTTTCATCTATAAAATGATGAAGTTTCACTTGTTAATATTTGAGGTTCATTCTAGTTCTTCATAGGTGATCTTGTGATAAAGAACACAATTGTAAGTGTGACTGACAACTATCTATGTACATATTGTGACCACTGCCAAGGTGGACATGGTTTGCCAGAGATTGTTGGCGGCCCTAGACACAGATTCTCATGTGCTACTGGCTAGGGAAGATGAGTGGAGGTCAAGAAGCCCTGGCTTGAAAGCCGCATGGAGGAAGGGGCAAAGATCCAAAGAGATGAACTGCAAATAAATGGCAATCCAGCTGAGAGTAGACATTCATCAGAGAGTAGGTCAGCAGCATGTTTGACCCTTATCTCACTAAAACTCTCTTCTCTGTCTTGGTTGTCTGAGGATGTCTGATGGTGAGAGCAGATGTCTGATGGACTGAGAAAAGTATAACAAACCAAGAAATGAGGAAGTTACATGAAAAGACTCAAATTACAATATCTAGGTTTCCTATTAGAGGTAATGACCAAAATTGGATCTGTACAAGAGTATTGGATTGGACCATCACTGATCACTCATAGAATATTAGAAAACAGTTGGTGTTTCCTAACATTCTATAGTTGGCAAAATTTTACATGATTTTGGAGATATAGGCTAAAAGACATTACTGGAGCTAGTAAAACATAGTCTTTACTAGCCCGAGATACCAGCAGATTTCACTAAGATATACAAATTGAGCTCACTGTATCCATAGAAAAGTACTGACATTTCAGATTCTGGTTTTTGATCCATTTTGCTACTTGTTTCCATTTAATGGGTGGATTCATCACATTCATACTCAAAGTTATAATTACAAGTTGTGCATTTCCCTCTATCTTATTTCCCTGCACTATTTATCCTTCTCTGTTTCTCTATGTCTCTCTCTGTCTCTATGTCCCTCTGTCTCTCTCTGTCTCTGTCTCTCTTCCTTCTATCCCTTTTCAGAAATTTAAGTTTACTTCTGACCACTGCATATCCTTCTAAGATCCCCTCTCTTAATCTCATACCCTCCTATTTATCTGTAAGCTAATACTTCTTTACTATATATATATGTATACACACACACATACACACACATATATGAATGTACATACTATTCCCTCAACTCCAGCTCTCATGAGAATGAGTTCCCATGATGCCTGTCCTTTACCTCATCCATTTCTCCACTATAAAATCTCTTCCATTCTTTTTTTTTTTTTTTTTGGTATGAAATAATTTGGTCCATTTAACTTCTCCCTATACAATTGTATTTTTAGGATGACCTCATCACAATCAATTCAAACCCAAGCCTTCTATGTCTCTTTCTAATTCCCTATATACTGATAACATTGTTAACAGTTACAAAAATCATTTCCCCATATAAGTTCATAAAAAGTTTAATCTTATTAAATTCCTTATAATTAGTCTTTTATTTTTACCCCATGTTTCTTCTGATTCTTGTATTTGAAAGTCAAATTTTCTGTTCAGTTCTGGTCTTTTCCTCATGAATATTTGAAAGTATTTTAATTCATTAAATACCATTTTTTTCCCTTGCAGGATTATACTCAGCTTTGATGAGTAGGCTATTTTTGGTTGTAAACCCAGCTTTTTTCTTTTTGGAATATCATATTTCATGCCCTTTAGTCTTTTAATGCAGAAACTGCTAAATCCTATCTTATTTGGACTGTAATTCCACAATATCTGAATTGTTCCTTTCTAGTTTTTTTGGTAATATTTTCTCCTTGACCTGTGGGCTGCTTTGAAACTTATCTATAAATATCTATCTATGTAAATAATTGGAATCCTGTGAGTTTCCATTTGAAATCTCCTTTAGGGAGTACTTTTTCAATTTCTATTTTACCCTTTAGTTATAAAACTCACAGGGTAGCTTTCCATAATAATTTTTAAAAGTATAATATCTAGGTCATTATTTTTTTTTCTTAATGATATTCAGGTAGTAACAATTCTTACATTATCTTTCCTTGATCTTCTTTCCAGATGACCTTGGGCAAGTCATTTAGCTTTGTTTGCTTCAGTTTTCTCATCTATAAAATAATCTGGGAAAAGGGAATGGCAAACTATTTCGAGTATTTTTGCCAAGAAAACACAAAATGCATGAAGATGCGGTTGTGATTGAATAACAACAACATTATCAAAATACCAACTTTAACTATGTGGAAGTGATTAACACTATAGAATGTAGTCTTTATCTTGCCCTGACTACCTGAAGATGTGAATGCCACATTGCTCAATTAAAAGCAAAAACAGAAAAGAAACATATAGAACTTTATGCAGAAAAAAGCTATCAATCAAACAAACATTTATTAAACATCCACTATATAGTGCTAGGCAAAAGACAGTCTTTACGCTGAACAAGCTTACAATCTAATGAGAGAAACAATCCTGCCTATTAATATGTACAAATAAACTACATAGAGGAGAAGAGGGAAATAAAAAGGAAGGCTTCCTGTAGGAAATGGGATGTTAGTTGGTACTTAAGGAAGCTAGGGAGATAAGTCATCAGAATGAAGAGTGTTCCAGGTATGGGAGACAGAGAAAATGCCTGGTGAGAGATGTTTGTGGAACAGCAAGGAGGCCAGTATCACTGGGTCAACAAATATGTGTAGGGAATTAAGGTAGAAGAAGACAAGAAAGGTCGAGGAGTGAGAGAAAGTGAGTTTGAAAATCAAAAAGAAGCTTTTGTATTTGATCTTGGAGAAGTAGGCAATAGTTTTGGATTGTGGAAGAAGGGTGACGTGACCAGACTTGTGCTTTAGGAAATTTACTCTGTTGGCTGAATAGAGGAGGAACTGAAAGCAGGCAGACTTTATATCAAGCATTCACAGTTTGTCATTCTAAAGGCAATAATAATAATCAAATAAAATGTATAAACAAAGAACAGAGAAGAAAAAAAGAATATGTGGAAAATCCAAAAGTGCCATAATATTTTTGTTTTTTATGGATTATTGAAAAGCTTCTGGCTTGAATTTAGACTTAACAAATTCATTTATTACCAATATGTAAAAATGATCCAGTAAGGTGAGTAAACTACAGCCTGTGGTGTCTACATGGAAAACTTTTCTTTAGACCAAGTCATAAACACAATAATGTCAGTAACAATGGAATATTTTTTAGGTATGCAGTTAAGCCTCATGATGGTTCTTTTTAGTCTCAAACCCCAAATCAACTCCCCTAAATAGAACTGAATATGGATTTCAAGGTAAATATGGAGTCATACCAAGACATTTTATTACCTGATATATATGGATGCCAATTTATATGGCTCCACCAAAAAAAATATTCAACAGCTTCTCCATCTTGTGAAAATTTTCTCCAATAGTAACCAGAATGTAATTTGTATTCAATAAGGATAAAATTCTTCATGGACACCAAGGAAAGGTAGAGACTGAGGGCTTTGATCTTGAATTCTGACGTCAAATTGGAAGGGATTAGAACACTCTTGTCATGAGTGATTCCATGCTGAATTTATAATGAATATGTACACTCTAAGCACATGCATGTGTAAACAGCATGAGTGTTTTGATCTAATAACTAGATGCATGTGACCAGTATGTCTTGTTACCTAGTCCCAGCGACTGTTTGAGTTGGTCAGATAATTACACACACAATAAAAAATGTGGTCAAATTTTCCTTAAAAATGGAGCACTTTGACCTAAGTTGCCACACATGATCCTCGTATACAATTTCTGGTCCTCTAGTAAGGACTGATTACAAACTCTAGCTGAAAGGATCCAGTAATAGCCTTTCTGGTAATGAATCAATATCTGAGAAGAAATCATATTAATCTTTCAGCTTTCCTGTTTGATTTCAGAGGAGACCCATTGTAAGGTCCCCAGAGACTAGGGCAGGCTGAATCCAGCCCTCAACTATTGATTCTCAAAGCTCCTGGGCCTATCTGCCATGTTCAACTGACTGCACTATTGACCTTCATAATTTTTTTGGATTTGGGGGGGGGAGTTGTCAGGTGGTAATATAGTTTTGAGAAGTTTGAATGAGATAGTGTGCTAGGTATTATAGATCCCAGGGATCTTAACTGATTTGCTTGATATTATAGAAAATTTCTAGTAGGGTGACTTTCCTTCCCTTGAGTTATTGAGAAGGAGAAGTAAATGAAATAAAATAATGGAGAGTACTTGTAGCAACTGAAGTAAATAAAAGCAATTTGAATGATCAAATCATTATGTGAGGGCATGCTCTTAGTATTGACCAGTTTCACATAATGTTATGGATACTTATTCTCTAGAAGTCAATTAAAGAACTTAAGTTACTGCAATTGAGATAGTAGTACTTACAATACCTTTCTCTCCTCTAGACAGGACACTGATCATAAAACTCTCAAGGAGAAAGCTGTGGCTTTGAATATTTGTGGCTGTGAATGTTAAGAGGCTTATTGGAATACTGATATAAAAGTTTAATGGAAAAACACATTTAAAGAAATGAACAACTACTGAATATAATTCTTAGCATGCACTTTTGGAAGCTCCAAATGGACCGTAACAAATTTAGAAAGTATCCTAACTAAAATCCATACAATATTAACAAAACAGAGAGCTCATTACTCTAAGGAATTTATGAAAAGATGAATACTTCTTTATCCCAAATGAGGAACAAGATTGAAGGAAATTCTCAGAGTACAAGATAAACACATTTAAACTTGCAGAAATTCTTTTGAAACAAACAGGGATCATTTCACAGAGCGATGGTAAAGAATGACAATGGTTACAGTCTTACGGATTTCTCAAATGTGGTCAAAAGGCATTTACACTGGAATGGAACCTATTCAACTGCTAAAATCCAAGAACAGAATCAAAAGGCCTTTCATGATAGATATTCACATGAACAATATGTTGACAAATGATAGCTGAACAAATGGCTAGGTTATGTGGATGTGTTTATAGAAAGAAAAGCATTTAGGATGGCAAGACCAGCTCACATCTATTGGAAATTGAAAATGACTTATCTTTAAGGAAACTGGATGTATTGGACAGTGAGGATTATGCAAAGCAATGGTAGAAAATGGGCAACAACACATCTCTGCTGGCTATAAACAATTATTGCCTACCAATCACTTCCTTATTTCTCACCTGGGATTTCTTTGACTGACTTTTCCTCCATGCCCCAGGAAGCTCATTATGGAATAATCTCGTTTTGTAAGATCTCACCAGTCTTGATACTTTACCTTATTTCTACCTTCTGCCTCTCTGATGGAAGATAGGGCCATGAACTCTTTCATTTAAGAAGGGAGCTCAGATAAATATTTTTTAATTTTTCATTTGGGTATACTATTTTGGAATTTTTGATTGACTTCTTCACCATAATCTCTCACCTGGATACCATCTACCATCTCCAACTTTTCTCCCCCCCACCCCCAGCTTCCTTTTTGTGTTTTGTCTACCATATCAAGCTGGGAGCTCCCTGAAGTCAGAGGCGCTCTCTCTCTCTCTCCTTCTCTCTCTCTCTCTCTCTCTCTCTCTCTCTCTCTTCTTCCTTCTCTCTTTCCTTCCTTCTCTCTCTCTCTCTCTCTCTCTCTCTCTCTCTTTCCTTCCCCACTTTTCTCTCCTCCCCTCCTCTTCCCACCCACCCCCTTATTCTCCCTCTCTCTCTTTGTCTGCATGTATATGCTCAGTTCTTAAAACAGTGCCTGGCATATAGCAGGTGCTTAATAAATATTTATTTACTGATAGACTAATCGACCTATCTAGGCATATACTGGTGGCTAGAATGGAAGTAGCTTAGTACACATAGATGATAAAGTTGTTTCACATTTTGTCAGAGCTAGCTCAATGTTTGGGAAGCTCTAAAGGAAAGTGTATGAGAGAAGAGGTATTAGACTTCCTATCAAGATCAAGGTCTATATAGCTATTGTGCTGACTCATTGCTGTATATCTGTGAAACCTGAACAGTATATCAGTGACATTCCAGGAGACATAATCATTTCCATTTGAATTATCTTAGGAAGATTCTGAAGATCACCTGGGAAGGTGATCTCTCGCTGAACTTACTGCCAAGCATTCAAACTCCACTGCAGCAACCGTAACTCTAATGGGCTGGACATGTTTGAATGCTATTCAGCTAAAAGATTATTTCATGGAGAACTCACACAAGACAAGTGTTCACATGGAGGGCAGAAGAAGTGATACAAGGACACTCTGAAGGTCTCTCTAAATCGAGGAATCCATTATGAGACACAGGAGACACTGGCACAAGACTACCCAGCGTCAAAAAAGGCACTATGCTCTACGAGCAAGGCAGAATTGAAGTAGCTCAAAAGAAGTTTGAGATGTGCAAATTTAGAGACTTCTCTCTTTCCAAATGTTTGCATTGACTATTTGTACCCAATCTGTGGTAGAGCCTCCAAGCTCATACTGGTCGGATCAGCCACAGTTGGACACGCTGTACATTGACCTATTTGGTTCTCTTTGAGAATGAAGGACAACCGATAGTTTAGTGTCTTGTAGATTTGTGGGACACCAATTATCATACTACAAATTTAAAACTTAAAATAACTGAGAATTCCACAAATAAACCATGCTAGAAAAAGACTATTATTGTAGGAGAAATTATTATCCAAATTACCCAGACATGGGTTGTTTCATTGAAAAATTGTTCCATTAGAAAATAAGGGAAAAAATGGTTTTAATAGAACTGGCCAGAGCAAATTATGATATCCTCCAAATATGTTACTTTCAAAATATAGAAGCCAAAAGGAAGAAACTTGATGGGATTAGGGGGAGGTATGCATAACTCCTCATGCTTTCTATTCCTAAAGGCATCCTATCAGTGTTTTATATGATCCCAAGAAGAAAAGATTATGACCCGGTGCTACTATTGATTTATAGAAATCAGTTATTTCTTCTCTACCTGCATAATAACCTATAAACATCTAATACAAAGGATTAATAACTGGGCATTCATTTGTTCCAAGATCATTTTTGTGTAATGTTAAAAATACAAGAAACTTGAGATGTTGAAAATAATAATAGTAAATTGTAAACAATAGCAGCAATTCACATTTCTGTGACATTTACAATTTTCAAATTGCTTTCCCCAATATTATCCAGAGAGATAGGTAAGTAATACAAGTGATTCTCTTCATGCACATTTTACAGAACGGAACATTAACACATTTCTGCTCCTTTGCAGGTTCCCAGAATGATCGACTCTACATTTTCTCTTCCTCTACAAAGTAGGCAGTAGATTATAATGGGAAAGGTCATTCATTTAGATTCAGATAAAATCTTTTTTATTCAAATAAACATTCAAAAGCAAGGTCAGGAGGCACATTGTGGTTATGTACATACTATTGTCAGAAAATATGATGTTATTTAAATAAGAGAATCTTAGCTGTAGTGGTGAGAACTACATTTCCCTCCTATTTCTTTTAAGAAACAAGAAAGGTACCCTGTGAAAAGAAATGGATATCTCACTTTAATTTTCCATCAGTCATTGATTATCTCTGAATCACTTCCTGCACTAATGCAATTTGTATTTACTTAAGACATACACTATATCACCTTCTACTGATCAGGGAAATTATCAGTTAACTTTTCCCCTCTGGATGTAGAATTGTGAAAATCTCAATTGGGAATGATATACTCCAAAAATTAATTCAGAAGTCCTCATATAAATCCACCATGTTAAGTAATCACAAATTATTGAATGATTCTTCACATATGGAGTATTGATAGTCTACTGGTAAATTCATGATATTAAAGCTGTTACTCCTACCAATTTAGAGGATGAGGCATAGGAGCAAAGTTCCTAAGGCTGAAGAGAAGAGAGTTAATCAGATTCCAGACCAATATAATTAGTGATATACAGAGAACATATGAGTCATTCATAGTTAATCTTCACAACAAACTCTCTCCTTTATCTAAGGAGATATATAGGGATAAAAATATCCCCTGTGGAATAGAGACAACAGAATACGACCTTGTAGAGGATGCAGTTGTCATTTCCTAGGCAGTGTAAGTAACTTCTGCTATATCTGGTAGAATATTTCAGTATTAAAATGTATGGTTTCTAATATAGAGGGGTAGCATAGCATAGTGGATAGAGAACTAATTTCTGAGTCAGAGAGATTTGCATTGCAATCCTAACTCCAACACCTACTAGCAATATCACATTGATCAAATAATATGAACAGGGAATTTTCAAAAGATGAATTATAGATTATCCACAATTACATAACAGGATGCTTAAAGTCACAAATACTCAGAGGAAATACATATTAATCTAATACTGAACTTTCATTTTAAAACTATCAGCAAAGATAAAAAAATTATTAAACTTTGAGAGCTACACAAAACATATTAATGCATTGTTGGTAGAGCTGTCAATTAGTTCAACCATTGGGAAAACGATTTGTACTTACACTATAGGGATCATTAAACTCCACTGTTTGGTTCACCCATACCATTACTAGGCATATTATTTAAGTAAAACACAGAGGAACAAGTCCCATATGAACAACTTACTTATAGATTCCCCCTGTTTATTTTTGCATTAGGAGAAAGAAAAAAAGGAGAAACAAAACAAATACCTATGTATTAGGGTAAGCATGAATAAATTGAAGTATATAAGTATAATGGATAGTATTAGATCTGAGGAAATGATCAATATGAAGAAATCAGAGAAGTTGTAAAGATTTGTATGAACTGATGCAGAGTAAAATCAGAAGACATTGAAGATTTTTTTGTTTTATTTTCCTTTCACAATGACCAGAATAATTTAAAGAAAACAGTAAAAAAGAAAGCAGAATTCTAATACTGTGATGAGCCTAAGCTTCAGAATACTTTTTTGCTGAAACACACCTCACTTCTTTTATTATTTGGACAGTGGACAATAAGTAGAGATTGGGTGCTATCTGGTCAGTAAAGGCATTTTGTTCTCTTGTTTTCTTAAAGATTACTTCTTTGTGACAAGGAAGAGTTATGTTGGTTATGGGGGGTATGTGGAGGGAGTTATTGGGAAATCAAAAGGAAAGATTTAAAAAAATGAACAGAAATAAAGCATTGATTCTCCTTTGTAGTCAACCTCCAAGGCTAATTCTCTCAGTACCTGTTACTTTCAGTCGGTCAGCCCCAATAGTGATCTCCTCTTCATTGGCAGAAAATAGGACCCTGCCACCTTCACTTGCACGCACTTCAAACTTTTTACACTGAGCTTCCACAGTGTCTGCTCCTAGGAGAAAAGGAGGGGAGGATAATACAATGGGAAGAGAAACCACATGCTAATTTCCATTCCGTGCCACTGTTTCTAAGTAATCCTTCGAAGGACCAATGGTTATATAGCTTTTAAATTATTCGGAGCTAACATCTAAAGATGTGTATATTGTTATTTTTATAGATCAATAATTTATATCTAACATATAGGCATTTCTTTTCCTTACTTAATATTCAGATAACAACTTCACTTTTTTCTCTCCACCAATTTTATTTCCAGAATTTTCTCATTAATAAAATTAATAGCTCTGAAACGATGTTTCAATCATGCTATCAGATAATGCAAAAGTAAGAAATCCACAATATCAATACAGATAAAGAAGGGAAACAAGAGGTAAATAAAGGAACAAAACTCCAAATCCAGGAAGGCAGTGAGAATACGCAAACAATTCTACCTTTGAAAGAATGCAAAAAACATTTCAAGCTTAAAATGATAGATTCATAGTATATTATAATTAATAGGGATGGAAGATACAATCTAGACCTATCTATTTATAAGGAAACTGAGTTCCAATTGAAGATGAAGTGATTTGTCCAAAATCATTGTTATTTGGTTACAGAATTATAATTTGTACTGAGGTCTCCTGACTTTCAATGCAGCTGCTTTTCACCTGTTATGCTTCCTCTTGGAGGATGAATTTCATATCTAAATCTTTGGATTACAATAAATACAATGTCTTTCTTCCACTTTGTTTATTTTAAATGGAGATATTCTTTTGGAAAGTCATTCTTTTCTCTTTATTTTACTATGTTACATTTGTGTCACTGAGTAATTAAATTCAGAATGAAAAGATTTTAAGAACAGTTCAATGTGACCTTTTTTCCCCCTGAGGCAATTGGAGCTAAGTGACTTGCCCAGGGTCACACAGCTAGGAAATGTTAAGTGTTTGAGGCCAGATTTAAACTTAGGTCCTTCTGACTTCAGGACTGGTTCTCTATCCACTGCACCACCTAATTGCTCCCAGCTCAATGTGATCTTAAAAAAACAACAACTTTTATGTTTGACAATATTAGAATAACTTTACTGAAAAAGGACACAGAGAAGAAAAGCTCTATCTCCTCTCGATTAAGTCAACATAAAAGAGGTTCCTACTTAGGAAGGCTCCAATTTAATTCATCATATCTAAATAGGTATAGAGAAATTATTTTCTTAACTTTGCTTCAACAGTCAAATATTGCAAAAATAGAAGAAGAAATATTTTCTCAAATTTTACATATTAACATTCAACAAAAACAAATCAGAATTGAACCAGTAATTTCTCTGCCCTTCATCCTTTCTTCCCTCCCTTCTCCTGAAGTTCAATATCAACACATATTTATTAAATGCCTAGTATATGCCTTAGCACTAGGAAATCAAAGAAATATAAAAAACATACAAACAAAAGCAAATTCTTTTCCCAAAGGAAATCTTATTTTACTGGAGGAGATACTATTTGGATAATTAGGTACATGCAAGACATATACAGACTTCATGAAGGTGATCTGAAAGAATAAGGTATTATTTGCTGTATCCCAAGGAAATGCCTTCTCCAAGAGATTGTCTTATGGGTTAAATCTCGGGAGAATAATAAATTTTATAGATAAATTATACAGTTCCCTTGTTGGTGCTTATTTAAACAGACTTATCCTACACACACACACACACACACACACACACACACACACACACACGGGATATAGCCAAATATTTTCATATCTAAATTGGATGGTCCTTCGTTTTCATTCTTCTCTACATATCTTCATTATTTGACATTTTTTATCACCTTCCTTTGCTATATAATTTCTTTTTTTCTGGGCTTTCATGATTCAGCTCTTTCCTACTTCTCCTTTTATCTGTCTAATGGACCCCTTTTCATCTCCTTTTTTGGGTAATGATCATATCATGACTCCTAACTATATATGTTTCTTCAAACTTTTGTCTTAGTATTCCCATTTTTCTTTTTGTCTCTGTTGCATTCTCTATGTGTGTCTCTCTGTTTCTGTGACTCTATCTCTGGCTTTCTCCCTACTTCCTTTTCTGTCACTCTTTGTCTCTCATCTCATTTAATTTCATCCCATCTTATCTCATTCCATCGCATCCCATCCCTTCTCATTTCATCAATTTCCCCGAGTTTAACTATTATTTTTATAAAGATGTATGTCATATACATCTAGCTTTAAGCTTTCTTCTGAGCTTCAATATCATATCACAAATTGCATATTGGACTTTAAAACTAGATGTCTAAAACTGGACATCCTAGGAGTTATCTTTAACTTAGCACATTCCAAATTCTACTCAGTATCTTTCCTTCCAAAGTCTTTCCTCTTTTCAACTTCCTTACTTCTCTTGAAGACACTTGCATTTTTTTAGTCTCCCAACTTCATGACTCCATCTTCTCTATTTCAAGGTTCATGTTGTATATAAGGTTTTTCCTGATTCCCCTTACTCTCAATGCAATTTCACAAAATAGCTTCTCTTGAAATCTTTTGTTTATGGTTATTATTCACTTTATATCTATGTATCATATATACACATACCCATGAATACATAGGTCCATACACACGTTAATGTATGTGCATATGCACAGACACACAAATTCACATGCATTTACTGGCTGCTCTACTGGATTATAACAGATTATTTTATTTTTTGTTCTTGTATCTCTAATGCCTAGAACAAAGTAGTCAGTAAGACATTTATTAATTTATTGATGAATGAAACAACCCATTTTTTTTTATAATTGTTGCTGAAGTTTCTAAATCCCCTTAGGGAATTCCAAAGTCTTGCCTGCACAGAACAACACAACAATAAAATCAGAATCACAGGAAAACAGGTTTTTACTGACCTGGAACCCACAAACAGGGGAAGTCCAATCCTTGAAGAGGTGTGGAGTCCACAGTCAGCCACCTTCTCCAGCCCCCTATTGGAGATTTAAAAGGAATCTCTCTTACCTCAAATAAGACCCCAAGAGAGGGAATGGGGGAAGGAAGTGGCCAGCAGTTTCTCCTCATCTCTCCATGTTTAGAAATCCCACTTCTGACACCAGAACTGTCATGGTAAGGAAACTCACTTTATTTTTATATAGAATGCAAGTCAGTAAAAGGCCTCATTCTGTGTGTTGTTACAAATTAAGGTAGGGGAAAAATAATCATCTATTATCACACAGAGAAGTATATATTATATATATATATGTATTCTATGGATTTATTGAGCTTTAATGGGCTCTTCAATATGATTAATTTCCCAGAAGTCTTTAGATATTCAGAATTAAGATTTAGATATTCAATAATATATTTTCATTCTGGGTTAGCAACTAATTAGAAACTGGCATAAGAAGGAAGATTTGCCAAACTTTCATTAGACTCAAGAATATGAGATTTGATGAATTCTGTCTTTTGGTTATCCTTATATAAAAAAATGGGATAACAGAAGGCAAAGAGGAGTTAGATGTAGCTTTCCATTTCTATTTATAACGAGGGGAACTATTTTAACATGATACTAATCATATCAAGAAAAAGACAGTATAGTCTTCCCCTCCCCCACTATAGATTACTAGTACTATATGAGTAGGACAAAATAACAGAACATAATAAAAAAACCAAAATTATACCATCCATAATAGAATTTAAAATGAAATTATTTAAGATATCTTCTAAATGGGAACAGTAAAGAATCTACCTTTTCCCTCAGTATCCTAGGGTGCCTTTACAGAATTGACAACATACTAGTATGTTGAGAAATTTTCTTATTTGAAAAAATAAATTCAAAACACACCTTTTAGGCACAATACAAGTAGTAAGTATCATAGGAAGGACAAATAAAAGAAATAACCATAAAAGAAATAGTCACAATATCTTTATTATTTATGGATCAAAGAAGAAATCATAGAAGCAGTCAATAACAAGGTGAAATACAATAATGATGAGATAACAGATAAAATTCTGAGATGCAACTAAAGCATCCCCCAGATCACTGAGAGAGCATAATAATACAATAGAAAAAGATATTATTGACAAAGTGAATATATGATTGAATAAATAGGAAACACATAAATGAATAGACTTGAAATATGAATAAAAGAGGAAGTCTTAAAAACTAACAGAGAAATAGGTTAGAAAACAAAAAGGCCAATGAAATGATAAAATGAAAAATAAATTCTTTGTATATCTAACAAAATTGAATAGGAAGAATGAATGAAATAGATTATCAAAGGATAAGGAGGAAAATTAAACTACACAAAAATTAAGATGAAATCACAGCAGCAAAGAAAAATAAAATGAAATATTAGACACTCTTATAAAGAATAAAATACAATCAAAATAGAGCTTCTTAAGAACTGATTTTTGCTTTTTATTGTATTCTCAGTTATTAGAATAATGCCTGGCATGTAATAAGATCTTAATAAATGTTTGATGAAGACATGACGACTTAAACAAATAAATGGATAAATAGATTCAAATTAATAGAGATCTTAAATTATCCAATTTCAGGAAAAGAAACTGAAACAGTTAAAAATTAGCTATGAGAGGAAAAACTAATATTTTGGGTTTGATGGATTTACCAGAGAATTCCATCAAACTTTTAAAGAACTATTAATATCTATAACTCACAAATTATTTTCAAAAATAATTTGAGGAAAAACTTTATTAAACCCTTTTAATGAGAGAAATATAGTATTTATACCTAAAAATTGGAAGTATATAAAGAGAACTATAGACAAATATTAAAGAATGCCAAAGAAAAAAATTTTAAATAATATCTTAGCAAAAATTCTGAAGTATATAGGTCAATCAGCCAATTGACAAATGTTTATTAAGTGCCTATAAAATGCTAGGAACTGGATATGTAAGTACAAAGAATGGAATGATCTGTTTTTAAAATGAACTTAGTTTTTAATACTCTCTTAGTTGTATTTTTTTTTTGAAGTAAGCATTTCTAAGTTTTTTATCTCCTTTTTGTATCAATCTTTTCTTAAGATTACTTAAGCACTGAGCATTTAATGCTCTCCCCATTGCACCACTTACAATACATATATGCTCTGCATATATTTGGCATAGCCTGCTTTCTTTTTTTCATTACCTTTTCCTTTCCTCTGTATATACTTCAAAGATTGTAACGACGGAGGCCAAATGGAAGTATAGTTGATTTTTTCTCCTCTTGTATCTGGCTGCCATTTTATCTTTTTCTTTCGCTCTTATATGATCTTTGGATTTTTTTTTTTTGTATAATTGAGTTTCTTGCTTTTTGAAAACTTAGACCTTGATGCTTTCTCGAAGCTAAGTGGATGAATGATTTCTATTGTCCAGACTAAAATATAGTGTGTATTTGTGTGTTTGCAATATGGAAGTAATTCATCCATCTGTCTTCAGTAGTGTGTGTATGTATACAGGTATAATTTGAAGATGTGTCATTCATTCAGATCTTCAGTGATGTGTGCATAGTTCATTTATGTTTAGTATGCAAAGTCTGCATTTTCCTAATTGCTAAGTGAATCCTATAAATTCTCCAATTGTTGCTTGGACTCCCTTCTGGAAGTAAAGGTGAAAGCTGTGGGAGAATGAATTCTCACAATCCAGATTATCAAGGAATATAATGTCTTTCCTTTCCTCAAACAAAAGAAATAGGGCTTTTATGGGAAGAAATGCTTTCCTTTGCCCTCGAAGTATTGGAAATGGTAGAAAGAATCTGTCTTTTATAAAGAGGATGGAGAGTGGGATATGTCACATAGGGAAGAAAGGGAAGAAAAAATTAGTGGAGTATTGTCCTGTTAATAAGAATAAGGTTTTTTTTTTTCAAATAGTAAAGAGCTATAGGCTCTGAGGAGAAAGCAGTTGCTTGCCCTCCAAGAAATGATGGAACAGAATCACAAATTGTAGTAGGTAGATGAGAGATTACTGAGTCAGGGTCAGAAGAAGAAAAAAATAATGGAAACTAATGACTTCCTGCTCAGAGGTATTGAAGCAGCAACTTATATATATACTCATTAACATCAATGGAGAGGAAAACTGTAAAAAAGTATCAAAACAGATGACCACTTCCCACTTTGGAGAGGCCACAGGTGATGTTTTTCACTTCCACTTATTGAAGGCAAAGAATACAGAGAAAACCTGATTGGGAAATGAAGACATGACTAAGAAGACAGTTTGAGAATGGGATTTGAAGCTCTACGCTATGACTTACAACCAAAAAATGACTTGCTCTTGGAAAGGAATTCGTTCTAAGTTAACAAAAACTGATAAAATATATTTGCATAATGTATCACAAATCTAATAAAAAAACATTTTAAATTAATAATTTAAACAACAATTATATATAAAAAAAATTTTAATTGAGTTTTTCAAAGCTGTTCTGGATAGGAATTCAAGATTTTCTCTGTTTAAGGAAATGCTGAGCTGCCCTCCCTTCACAGAAGCATGAAAGCTGACCAGGGTATGTCAGAAATGCAATCTATCCCCTGACTCTGCTGACTCCTCCCCATATCAGGCTGGTGAATGCACAGTTTTGAGGGATAGACTGGTAAATATCCTGGAGATGTTAGGCAATATTGTGTCTTCAGCTATTTTCTCTCACTGTGCCATTCTAATAAAAATGGCAACTTATAGGTGGCAAAGTGGTTCGAGTGCTAGACTGAGGATAAGGAAGACTTAAGTTTGAATTCTATCTCAACCAGAAGCATGGGCAAGTTGCTTAGTCTCTGCCCACCTGTTTCCTCACCTATGAAATGGGAATAATATCACTTACCTCTCAGGGTTTAGTGGTGATCAAATAAAATAATAATAATATATACATATATACACATCTATATGTATATGTATATAGTATTTATTTTCCTTCATGATTTTTTTTGTATTTGATTTATTTAACATTTTCACCAGATACATTCACAAAACAGACTTTTTTTTTTTACAATTGCTTATAATTGTTTTTTTAAATTGTTTTTACAATTGTTTTTTAAAATTTTTGAGTTCTAGGTTCTTTCCTGTATCCTCACTCACAATTAAGAAACCACATGTGAAGTTATGTGAAATCATAAACTCTATAATAAAGTCAAGTTGTGAAAGAAAATTATAGCTCTCCCATTCTAGTGAAAATAAAAACCCTCAACAAAAACCAAGTTTAAAAAAAAGAGAGATAGAGAAAGCAAGAGTGCTTCAATCTGTATACAAACACAATCAATTCCTTCTCTGGGTATGGATAGGATTATATTCTATTAGAGTGTTTTTTAAAAAAAAATTATCCTTAATTTTATCCTTCAGAGTAGTAATGGATAATTGTACTGCTGAGAATAGCAAAGTCAAAATAATAATATTTTAAAATTATATTGCAAACCTTAAAATGTTACATAAATGCCTATTATCATTATTGTCACAGAAAGGAGGAATTATATCTATCTATATCTATCTATCTATCTATCTATCTATATACACACACACACATATATATATTATACATGTTCTGAAAAAAGTATATCTTTTGCTGAGGCAGTTGGGGTTAAATGAATTGCCCAAGGTCATGAGTCAGGAAGTGTTAAGTATCTGAGTTAAGATTTGAATTCAGGTCCTCCTGACTTCAGGACTGGTGCTCTATCCATTACACCAACTAGCTGCCCCAAAAGGAAAAAAAAATTAATGGTGAAGTAATTCCCAATCTGGTCTCATCTATACCAGTCTACTTTACTTGGGTCACAAATCTGGAACATAGCACACCTATCCCATTTGCTAATTTTTTTTTCTGATTTAAGCAAACAGTCTAGAAAAGTGAGAACAAAAGCCAGAGCGGTCTTCATGGATACAATGATACTCACCTACAGTCAGCTGGCCAGTGAGTTGTCCCTGGGCATTCCGGGCATTCAGGGTAACATTCCTGTCAGACTGTAAGACCAATGGGCTGTCCTAGGAAATATGCAGAAAGTATGTGAAAAATGAAAGTCCACGTATGCTCATAATATCAACCTTTACTAAGTAGGGCAAGATCTGATGTGTTATGGGGAACATCCTTTATCTTAGACTCCATGCAAGGTAACATAAGGAATCAAAGCACTTATAAGGGCCACAGGCTCAGAAAAGGCATCTTGTTCTCATTTATTTTTCTTCTATTAAATCAAAATCTCCAGAACGAAAGGGCAGAGCCCTTATTTATTCTACACACATGTTGTCCCTTGTGCTCAGAACAAAGTTCCACATGCAGTAAGTGCTTACAAACTGCTGAACAGTTTGTCTTTGCCTTTTTGAAGTGGGCATTTCCAACTGTGTGAAACATGAGGTTAGAAATGAAGATGAAGAAAAAGTCCTATAATAGTCAGTTGCAGTGAAGTACAGTTGTACCAGTGAAATGTAGGTGGATTGTGATGTGGAGAAGGAGCCCCCATTTCTGTCTGCATGTGTACATGAAGCATGAGGGAAGAATAATTAGTAGCAGAGTTCTGGAAAAAGATCAGCAAAACTTCCTAATGTGGGATAATGATGCTCGAGGCAATCTGAAATCTAGAAATTTTAGAAACAATTCCATTTAATTTGGTTAGTATTTATGGCTGATTCTGCTCATCACTGTGCTAGATGCTCTTAGGAACAGAAGACATGGACCCTTCCACTATTGTCAGCCCATGGTATACATGTAAAGGTCTCTTGAGGAAGTACCTGATTTCATGAAGCACTTTAGCACAAAAAGCAGAATTTATAAACAAATGCAAACAACAACTACAACAAACTAACCCAAGGACTATCTTGGCTGTTATATAATCTTACTTAGGAGTTGCTTAACCTTACTGGGCTGAATCTCAATTTTTTCCCTTTAAGATCCCTTCTTTAGACTCTAGTTTCCTTCCCACATCTAGTCATCTGAAATATAAGTAAGAAAAAGAGTCTCCAAAGTTTGAGTATGGAACCCTGTCCCTAGTTCATGCTCTTTCCCAGGACATTTACTGAAATGTATAATTTATTGTCAGACTTTAACATGATCTCAATAACTTATCCTTAAGTGGTCAATGTTGACATGAGACCTAACTTAATGAATTCATTTCAGGTTTGTAGCCTGATTATAGGCAGATACCATCTGTCTTGGAGAAGGTGTGAGAGAGGGGTTTTGCTGTCATTATTTTTCTGCTTAGAGTCTGCATTCAACCTCTTTTTCCTCTGCTTGGCAAGCTCAAGTCTTGTGTGTGTGTGTGTGTGTGTGTGTATGTGTGTGTGTGTGTGTGTGTGTGTGTGAAACAATTAAAAAATAACTCATTCTTATAAAAGATGAGGAGAATCCTTAGATGAATTATGGCCTTTACTAAGTTCTTGAAAGATAGCATAAAGAGCCACACTCTTGTGTACTGTCAGATACTAAATGGATAATCAAATTACCAATAGTCAAACCTATTTTAAGGGAGGAGGGAGCATGGGTCACAGGAAAGATTTCTCTATTCTCTGAAAGTTCTAACATTTGATTCTTCTGTCAAAAACTCAGCTTCTATCCCTTTCCAGTGCACCTGAGATTAATTTTTCCAGGTTTTTTTTTTTTTTGTTGTTGTTGTTGTTTAGAGATTCTCTTCAAAATTGCTTACAAGGTTAGGGATCATTCCCTGATTTAAAAAGAGTGATTTTATCTGATATCTGAAGATCAACATGATGTCTTGATTCTTGAGTGTCTGCGGTACTTCCTTCAATTTATGAAGGGATTATTATTTTATTAATTTCATTTGGCAATTTTTTTTAAAATTAAGAAATACACATGTGCCAGGAACTATGCTGGAAAAATATAACTGCCCCTGTCTGCAACAAGGTCATGTTCTACTCCAGGGAAACATGTACACAGAGAAGCAAATATACCAAATAAATGAAGCAAATACAAAATGATTTCAAGGGAAAATACTAATAAAGGGGAGACCAAGAAAGACTTCATATAGAGCTGAAACCTGACCAGAGTCTTTGGCATTTAAGAAGTTTATCCTTCAATAATGGAAACAAACACATACAGATTGGAAGATGATGGAATAGGAGATGGGAATGGCACAAAGCAGAAGACCCCCAAAAGTGCTATGGGAAATCTGAAAAGGGAGAAGTCATATTCACCTGCAGGAACAAGGATACTCAAGAAAGGATTCATAGAATAAATGACATGTGAATTGAGCCTTCTTGAAAGATGAGAGGGACTTGACCACTTGGAGATGAGAGGATGGGAGATTATGAAATTTCCTCAGGATAATGGCAAGCTAGAGGAAATTTCCTAGTAATGAAAACTATGATGTTATAAGTTCATTTGAGGAATAGGGAATAGTCAAAATTGGATAGGGAGGAAAGTGAGAGTGACACACAGAATATCAAGAAATCAAGGGACACATGATGAAAGGAAAACTGGCACTAGAAGAATAAGCATGTGGGGAGATGGGAAATTGAAGAGTTTGTTGTCAGTCAGAGGAATCAAAGTAATTTATAGTAATTCTGAGCTAAGAATGTGAATTCTCCAGTGAATAGACAATAGAGATGAATGTTATGGGAGTTGTTATGGGAGATGATTTTGAAGAAGGTTGATGCTTTATACAATTATAGGCTAATAAGGCTGAAAATGAAAATGAAATAAAATGGATGAATAGTTACAAAAAATAAAATGTCCAAAGGAACAGAACAAGAAATACAGACTTTAAGTAAACTGATCGATCTTATAAAAAGAAACTCAAAAAGTCATAATTATATTCCCAAAGCATGGGAAAGAAAAGGGGGGAAGGTTCAGAAGGATTTAAAAGTGAATTCTGTAATGGGCTGAGGCTTGAGTTGATGCACTGAGGTCCCAAGCACATGAGGCTAAATAGTAATTGGACCATACTCTATTAATATATAAGCTTGGAGAAAGAATGGTCCCCACCCACTCTTTGTGCAAGTCCTGATGTGTTGTATAGGAAATGATGATTTTTGTGGGTGGAGGCAGGGGAGTGGAAAAGGAAGGGGAGGGAGAGACTTTTTGCATTGCCATTGCCACCGTTTGCTCAGCTCAGATCTCTCTCTGTTAGCTGGCTTCCTGTCACAGCTGCCCATATTTGCTATCACAATCCTTATTCATCTCTTCACTTCAATAAAGATTGAAGATTTTTCCCTTAACCTGAATTCCTGACTCTGGCTGATTTTAAATACGCGGTCATTACAGAATTCAATCAAGTATTCAAATAAAAATCAATTCTAATTTTACATAAATCATTTGAAAAAAGGGATAGAATGAAAAAAGGGTTAGAAACAAATTCTTTCTATGAGACACATGTGAAATCTGTAGCTAAACCAGGGAGAGATAAAGCAGAGGATAAAAAGGCATAGCAAAGTATCTTTATGAATACAAAGGCAAAATAAAAAGGTTCTATAACATAATAAAATGATTATATACAAGGCCAAGTTGGATTTATACAAAAAGGTAGAATTGGTACAACAATAGGAAAAAAATTCCATATAAAATCAACATAGGTTTCTTGATATTTGGTGATTTTAATGCAAAGCTGGGGTAGGTGAGAATGGGAAGAAATATATGTGAAAGTATGACCCAGGAGAAAGGATGAGAGAAACTAAAAACATTGATTATATAGAAATTTCACATCTCTATATTATGGACACTTTCTTTAGAAAATGAATTCTTAGATATAATTGGGAAAACATTATTTCTCCACTCCCAGAAAGAAAATGAATTTGTTTGGAGCTTGACCTGTAGAGCATCAACTAATACTAAAAAGAATGAAATTGAGTTCATTTTAACAGACCAGAAAAGATGTATTACTGACATGTGAATTATTTTTAAGTCACCTAGCTTTCTGTATCCAATTATCATGTATTCATTTGTACTAAGGTCAGAATTTGTAACATTAAAAAAAAAAACATATGATGGACAAATAAAAAAAGATTCAATCTTGATTTAGTTAAACAATTTATTAAAAAAAAAAACAGAAAATTGAGGAGTAGTTAGTAGAATTGCCATCAATATTCACTATAATTTCACTTAGAAGTTAAACCAATGTAACTTAACTACCAAAGTAAGGAGACCAAAAGGACCAAATGAAGAAATATATAATTTATTTGCTAGATGAAGAGAGAGTTACAAAAGGTAATGTCATATCAAACTTAAGTATTTGTATGGAATGTTTGAGCTAGCTTTCTGGAGGTCCTTCGGATGGGCCTTAGTCTTAGGTGGAGAAGTGATGAAGGCAGGAGAGCCACCAGGAGGATGGTCAAAAATGGAATGTCTTATTTCCAGTCCTTCTCAGCCCTTAATACCCTATTACAATTATATCATTACAGCATACTGATTATGTGTGAACTAGAGAACCATTACATCACCATGCTAAGTGCTAAGTATATGTGTACTAGAGAACCATCATCTCATCAGTTCCACTGAGTTAACACCTTATTGTAAATATTCAAGTTTCAAGAAAAAAAATTACTTTTCCAAAGTTTTGGCCCTCTACATTTGTATATAAACTCTTACAAAGGACAATGTCAGTCATGAACAGAGTCATCTCACAAATCAAAAAGAAGAAATAGAAAATAAAAACATCAGCAACAAAAACTAAAAAAAAGCTTGGCAAGATATTCAATCAAACAAACTCACTCTAGGAGTATTCTAAGATGAAAATAGAAAGAGAACTATAAACTGAAAAAAAGAAAACATTTGCAAAAGCCACTACCAACAACCCATTTCAACCAATTTTCCTCCATCAAAGATAATAGAACTTCCACACTTGAAACCTAATTTCACAGTCCCTGAGAAACTCAGCTAGATGTAGAATTGGCACTAAAGAGAACAAATTTGTGAAAACTAGCCAAATTGGATCAAATATAAAGAAAAGATTTTGAAAGCATTGCAATTATAAAGACATTGAGGGATTAATTCATATAGTATATAAAGGAAGGAAAAATACCAAAGGAATGGGGATAGTGGTGGTGATGGAAATCTCAGACCTTATTAGTGCCATAAAAAAGAAAAAAAAAAAGATGCTGTAGAAAGGACAATGTCTACCAATCTAATATGACCACTCTTTCATCTATTCACAATCTTTACGAACATTATCTACATGTGAATCCAAAAAATTAAGAGGAACAAACAAGCTTTCAGAAACAATAATCAATTTTATCTGGAAAGTCACTGAAATATGTAGAGAATTTAAGACCCCATTAAGTTAATTTTTATTGAAAATTGGAGAGGGAGAAGCATTTGAATAGGCACAACAGTTTCACAAACTGTTTTATAGTACCATTTTTCCTATCTATTCATCAAAACCATTGAACATCCTTTGGAGAATCAATATGTGATTCATGAATTTAAAAAATTCTGATATCTGAGGTTTAATATAAATGGTTTGCTTTTAAATCCTTTTATTTCCTGCATTTAAAAGCATGATTCTGATAAGTGATATCTGAATTTAACTACATTACTGAAAAACCATAGGAACAGGGACAGAATGAAAGTTTCAGTACTGAGACTCCAATTTAGATATAATAATAAGCATAATACAGGACCCAAGAATGTCAGAACTGGAAGAAATCCCAAAGATCTTCTAAGTTCACACTTTCTATTTTCTAGAGGGGAAAACTGAGGCAAAGAGAAAGAAAATAATTTATTCAAGTTTATTGATTGGATGAGGCTCTTCATACTAAGAAACATTGATACTCAAGAATAATGTCAGTGGATTAAGGATTACCTTTATTCCATAAGAGAGATAATTGTATTCAATTCTGGGATGAATTATTGTCCACTCCTAGCATGCACTTTTGCATGCACAGGTTTATGGGCATGCACATACACATACACATACACACACACACACACACACATACACATTCATAGTCACTCACCCACTCATAGTCTTGCTCTATAAGGTATAATATTATCATAGTATGACATTTCCAGAGATGATAACTAAGAGGAAAATCTTTTGAATGATTATCTGTCTCATTTAGGAAATCCTGCAATGTTCCATGTAATGATACAACCAGTATATGGAGGAAAAGACTGGGTTAGATTGCATGTGGTAAATTTTGAAATATTTTTAACGATGCCAAGTTTCTCCATAAAACACAGGATTATCTTTTTAAACACATTCTTCAGATGATACTGTTTGTCTAAGAAACATGAACTACCCAGTATCCAAAAATTAAGGTAAATAGACCACAAAATGATAATGAATAGACACATGTAAGATGGGGTAAATTATCAGTCTATCATTAATAAAAGATTACTTAGAGGAAGTGACATAAAACAGCAAGTTAGAAAGATGTACAAGCACAAGTGGAGTAAACTGATCATATTAAGAGAGTGAGAAATGCAAGAAAAAAAGCAAGAAAAAACAAGAAAGAGGAGAAAATATGCTTTTATTTGCACTTTGAGTCCTTCAGCTCTGTAACTAGAGGTGGATAGCATGTCTCATACTTTGAAATCCTTTAGAATATGTGTGAGTGAGTGATTATGTTAATCAATCATCAATTCTTTCAAAAGTTTATTAACTTTGAATTTCTATTTCAATTTTTCTATTGAATTATTTCTATTTCTATGTAGATTATGCTACTGCTGCTTACTTCATTTTGCATCAGTTTATACAAGTTTTTCAAGGTATGTTTAAAATAATTTTCATCATTTCTTACAGCACAATAATATTCTATCACATTCATATACCACAATTTGTTAAGCCCAAATTATCCCTCAATTTATGGGCATCCCTTCAGCTTCCAATTCTTTGCTATCACATTAAAAACTCTCCTGCTATTAATATTATTGTAAATATGGTTGGAGGGGATGTGGGAAAACTGGGACACTAATGTATTGTTGGTGGAGTTGTGAAATGATCCAACCACTCTGTAGAGCAATTTGGAACTATGTCCAAAGAGCTATAAAACTCACCTGAAAAATGAAGATATTGGATTGCACAATCTGTCAGGTCCCTTTTGGTGTTAAGATGCTATGAATTGAAAGGATAACTAAATTGTGGTCTAAAGAATATACCAAGAGGCTAATAGAAGGGGTACTTTTAAAGGTATGAAACAAATATAATGAATTCAGAATTTTAGGATGAGAAAGGGTTTAAGAACTCATTGTGTACAACCCTGACCAAGATAGGACTCCCTAATTAAAGGCCACTTGTTATTTTTTAAAAATAAAATAGATGAATTATTATTTAATTTGATTTATTAAAAAAATAAAGAAAACCAAATTACCAGTATCAAAATGGAAAGAAATGACTTTCCAACTAATGGAGAAGAAATAAATTATTAGAAATTGTTTTACTCAATTATATGCCAATAAAAACGACTAACCAAATGAAATAAATATTTACAAAAATATAAATGCCCAGATTAACAAAATAAGAAATAGAAAATGTAAATAAACCCCAGAACAAGCAATTGAATAATACACAAATGAATTCCCAAAGGGGAAAAAATACAAAACCAGATGGTTTGCTAACAAATTCTAGCAAACATTTAAAGAGTAATTAATTATAGTACTACAAAAGCCTACAAAAGCTGTTAGGAAAAAAATGGGAAAAGAAGGATTCCTACCAAATTCCTTCTATCATGCAAATATAGACTTATACACCTTCAGAAGGTTAAAAAAAGAAATAAAAGTATAAACTGATATCATTATTGAATCAGTGCAAGAACTCTAAATAAAATGTTAGCAAGATTTCTTTAACATATCTCAACATTACAAACATAATTAAATTAAATTTATATCAATAATGTGGAGTTATATTAGGAAATAGGAAAATTAGAAAAAAATTAGGAAAACTAGAAGCACAATTGACCACATTAATAGAGAGAATAATAAAAATCAACATATAAATAGAAAGCTTGTGACAAGATAAAATATCATTCCTTTTAAAAAAATAGAAAGCATAAGAATAAATGGATTTTTTTCTCAATGTGGTAATTTATACATATCTAAGATCAAGAAACAGCATTATTTGTAAAAATGATTACAAAAAAGAGTCTTCTGAATAAGACCCACAGTAAAGCAAAGATTTCTATTATCAGTGTTACAGTTCAATATAATGCTAGAAATGCTACCCAAAGCAATAAGAGAGGAAAAAAGAAATGGAAGGAATAAGCATAGGTAAAGAGGACAATATTCCTCATCTTTGTGGATAGGAAGAAGGATTTGGGCAAATGATAATAGTCTGCATTATAAAGTAATTAGGGGGCTGGATCAATCAATGATCAATCTACAAATATTTATTAAATATCTGCTGTATCAGGCACTGTGCAAATATTAGGGATACAAAAAGAAGGAAAAACCAGTCTTTCAAGAAACTTATAATCTAATGAGGAAGACAACATGTAAACAAATACAGAGAAATTTACAGACTAATTTGGAATTAACAGAGGAAAGCCATTGAAATTATGATGGGTTGCGAGTAAGGTGCCAAAAAGATTGGAAAAGTAGGAGGGCAAGTTGTAAGGGGAAACTTTGTGTTTGATCTTGAAGGAGCCACTGGAATTTATTAAGTAGGGGAAGAACATGATCTGACCTGCATTTTAGGAAAATCACTCTAGGGACTGAATAGAGAATGAAGGGTTTGGAGATATTCAAGGCAGGCAGACCCATGCTTAGCTATTGCAATCACTCAGAGATGAGAAAAGGAAGTATATTGGAGAGATGGTGGAAAGGTTAAATCAACAGCTTGGATGTGAAGACTGAGAGATAGTAAAGAAGCTAGGATGGTTCTTAGTCTGAGGGACTGGGAGAATGGTATTGCCCTCTATAATAATAGAAAATATAGGAGGATGGAGGGTTTAGGGGAAAGAATAATAAGTTCTGTTGACATTGAGTTTATAATGTTTGCTGGACATTCAGTTTGAGATGAATGAAAGGTAATTGGAGATGCAACATTGTGGGTCAGCAGAGAGATGGGGATTGGTAGAGTTAAGAATCACCAGCATAGAAATGTTGTTAAATTAATGGGAGTTGATGAGATCACCAAGTGAAGTATTGTAGAGGGAAAAGAGATGAGGGCTCAGGACAGAACCCTGAGGCATGCCTACAGTTAAAAGGCAAAGGAGATAGTCATAGAGTAGAAGGAAAACCAGGAGAGAAGGTGTCCTGAAAACCTAGAGGGAAAGAGTATCAAGGAAAAGAGAATTATCAACAATGTCAAAAAAAATTACAGAGAGATATGGATAATGAAGATTGTGAAAGAAGCATTGGATTTGGCAATGAAGAAACCATTAGTAAGTCTGGAGAGAGAGGTTTGGGGGAATGATAAGAGAGGTTTGGAAGTCAGATTACAAGGGGTTATTCTTGTTTATCCTTCATTTTTGAAGAAGTCCAATGACATCACAGGTGACATCTTGATTTGTGTGTGAATTGGTTTTAAGTGAGGCAGAGTTGTACAAAGTGGTCAGCTTCTTTCTATTTCAGTAGTAAGATAAAAGTTAAGACAACTAGCAATGGCTGGGGATGCAATAGATGACTTGGAGTCTTTGATGTCTATCAAGCTCTAAGTGCTCTATAATACCTGTTCCAACTGACTTCATGGGCTTTGGAACAAACTGTTCTAATTTGCCCATTCTGCTGGGGGAAGCTTTCACTTGCATATTCAGAGAGGACTAGCCCCTTGAATGTGAGGGCTTGTTGAGTCCTTTATAGGGCAGCTCATCCACCTTTGGTGTCCACTTGTCACCCAGCTCTCACCTGTAGCTCCAAGAAACTACAGCATGTGCCCTAATCATACCTGCAATCCACAATAGTTTCATCATGGCAGATGGACTAATCCAGAAGCTCCAAATCTATTCATGAGTTAGGGGAATGCCTACCCCAAGCATATGAAGAGTATAAAGAGTTAAGAGAATGAAAAGAAAGAAAAGAAAGGAGGTACTATGGCACATAAGGATTGTAGATTTTTTGAGGAGTTCAGCTACAGAAGGCAGAAGAGATACAGGATAATAGTGAGTATGGCAGGATTAAGTGAGGGTGTTTGCAAGATGGGGACTCAAGAGCATGTTTGTATACAGTAGAAAATGAGCCAACATATAGGGAGTGATTAAAAAAAAGTGAGATAGTGGGACTGACTGAAGGGACAATCTGTTGGAGGAGACAAGATGGAATGGGATCACTTCAACAATCAGAGGAGTGGGCCATGATAAGGAATGAAGCTACCCCATTATTTGGAGCTCCCAAAACAAATGAAGATGAATTATAGACTACAGGATCTATAAAACAAAACACAAGCATGTGGGTTTCACTGTATGTGAACATGTAGCCACATATCATGGGAATCTAGCTGCTTTTTATTGGGAGATTTTTGTGAATGTACTCTTTGCTCAGAGTACAAAATTGATTTTTCTTAATGATCAGAATTGTATGCTATGTCCTAAGACTATCTGTGTGTGTGTGTGTGTATACATATATACACATATGCTCTAATATATACATACATGCGCACACACACATGTATATATGTTCTAATTGTTAATCTCCTCTTCTTTAGACTGCTAGATCCTTTCAAAGTTCAGATCAAGTGCCATTAGTTATGGAGGAAAGGAATAAACATTTATTAATGACTTACTATGTGCCAAGCACATAAAGCCTTACATATAGACCTTCCTGATACCCTAAGTTCTGGATACCTCCCATATTCCTTCACAGACAAGTATTTTACATATTAATTATTTTGTGCATTCCTTGCTTTCTATTTTTTGTGCATTCTCTTGTTTTTGTGCATTCTATTGTTTTCTTTTATGTTCTCTTATGCTCACTCCAAGGAGAATCTAAGCACCCTGAGAGAGGGAGGGTTCTTTGTTGTTTTTTCTTTTGCAATTTTAGGTCTAAGAGGCCTACATACAATATGTATGTGTATGTTACAGATGCTTTAGCTGGATTTAGATGGATTTTAAAGATATATCTGGGTGATTTAATAGCAACCATCCCTCCCCCCCAAAAAAATAAAACTCCAAACCAAAATCATCCTTCATTCAATTATAGATGATGGTCAGGACACATAATTTGCATTCCTATAAGCTGCATTTTAAGGAACAATGTGGAAGGTAGAAGCAAGTTTGGCCTTTGAGAAATTCTAAATCAATCATAAGTTTGGATAGATGGGGAAAACTACTTAAATGGGGTCATGAATAGGTGCCAGACAGAGAGAATTGCCTGGATCTCTGCTGGAGTGCCAATGTGGTCCATGTGCAAAAGGTAAAAGAGATCAAACACAGATCTTCCTTTTGCTGAAGTTAATTTTAGTATCATTTAATGTGCCAGCCAATAAATCTTCTTAGAGCAATCAACAGTCAGCAGCTCATTCACCAACACACTATTGTGAGAACAGCCTTGGGAATGTAGTGATTTGAAAGAGATGAGTGATTAGGAGAAGAGTTGCCTTATAACTCATAGGCAAGCCTCATCAATCACATGGCTACAATTTCTCACACACTGATTGCATGTCTAATGCCAGTGCCCTCTTATCTACACATCCACCGATGCACAGCCTGGACTCAAGGAGTCATGGAAATATAAAACCCCCAAAATAGCATAGCTCCCACATCTCCAGTACATGAAAGACATTTCTGTTATAACACAGACACAAAGTCTCTTGAGTATGTTTGACTTCAAATAGAAAATATTGGGTAAAGAATTACTATTAGCTTTTATTTTTTGGGAAAAGAGAAATATATTTATATTAGAACTTTTGATTGTTAGTTTAAAATCACCTGTGACAGATTATAAATGTTAATCACTCTAAAACCCTGACCACTGATGAATTCAGAGGGAAACTGATCTTTTCTATCAAAGTGCTTGGCACGTAGAAAGTACTGAATAAGTGAGTTTCCATTCATTCATTCATTTGTTCATTCAATCAAAGTACAGCTTTTTTGCCCAGGACATATATACTGAATATACTCAGTTATCTATACCTATATCTATATATCTATAAGTGTATAGATATATAGATATAGATTTCAGAATACACAAAAGTCAACAAGAAAAGACTGGTTTCTTCGTAAATGCCATCTCTGATCTTATATGGTTTCCTTACTTAATAATCTAGGTGTGGATTTTCAAATGAGAAAAGATATTTCCTTGTGGTTGAGACTTGAGGGTGTGCATATGGGGAAGAGGATAGGGCCTGAAACATCAAGCCCAGTAAAGATGCTTGCAGGGATGAGGATTTTAAAATTTGTTTTGCATTTTGTTTTGTTATTCATGGAGAAGAGAAATTTGACATAATTTTCATACAGACAGAAGGGGACTAATCAGACTCTGTTTAAAAGATTTTGCAGTGTCTCAGGACCAACCTCAGTGAATTCTTTCTACTAGAACTCACTTGGAGGGTCACATTAACCTGCCTGTCTTTTCTTATAACTGAAGGGACAACATAACTCATAATCTCTCCCTAGCTCCCTCTGTCAGCACAGCTTTCAAGTGTTGCTATGGACAGGATTCTGCTTGTCTTCATTTGACTGCTTGACTGGGAAATAGGCTTCAAACAATCTTACCCATCAGCCTCATCAGGAAAGTAGGATTGTATTAGCTTCCCTCATGATTCTGTGAGAGATGTTTGCTGGGAAGAACTAAGAGAGTCCCAAATAGAAAGAAGAGGAAGGGGAGCTTCTTCAGAGCATGAAGGTATAGGCAGATTAAGAAGTAGAGGATGAAGACATTAAAATATTGTGAGCTCAAAAAACAAGTGGAAAGAGGTAGAAAGAAGAAAAATTCCCAAAGTAGAAAAAGTAGTGATTAGGTAAATAATGTCAATTTTATTAGCCTCAAGCATGAGTAAAAAGTGACATCTGCCAAATGGAACCTTGAATGAGAATCAAGATTTATTGACTCTTTCAATAGAAATATCATCCTGGATTGAGATTAGGGGAAGAGAACACATGTGGAAAATGGAATTGTGGCCAGTGGAGAATAAAGTAAGTCCACTGCCAGGGGCATTCCATTTAGTTGCATTCAGCAGTATGTTTTGCAGAGATAGATTAAAAAGAGTAGAGATGGAAACTAAAGGAGCCATTGGGTTACCACATGTCATCTGTATATATATCTAGTATGTGAAACAAAACAGAATGTTGTTTGTTCCTTGTCTAATAAAATAGGATGGGAAAGGATAGAAAATTGTATTCAGTCTTTATGAAGAAAGGGGGCATAATTATACAAATAGATCAAAAGAGGAAATGGAAAAAACATTGAATGTGTGTGTATGTGTGTGTGTGTGTGTGTGTGTGTGTGTGTATGTGTGTATGTGAAGACTAAAGGAAAATAACAGTGTCAGACTCACTGTAGATGGTATAAAAAAAAAACAAAAAAAGGAAGAAGAGTACTAGAGAAGGAAAACCAAAGAGAACAATGGGGAGGAAGAAAAATATAAGTAGTTTAAGGGGAAAACAATAGAATTCGAAGGAAATCTTGCAGAACATAGAACTATACAGTGAAAGCACAATTTAAAATCATAATATATAATACAAAAAGCAGAATAACAGAAAAACAATGAAATCTATTCCATAGAGACCTGAGAGAAAAGAATTGAGATTGATATTTTAGGATCAGGAATAAGGCCTTAATGTCTCTGCATCACTAGTGACCAAATAGTGACTTAAAAATAGTTGCTGAATTGAACTGAATTGTATGAATACAGAGTGTTGCTTGTGAACCAACTGGGCTCAGTGCTCTTTATACTCACTCACCTGGACAAAGAAAATTAAAGAAGCATGCTTTGATGATACAAACAAAAAGATATTGGAACAATTTTAAGTTTAGGGTTATCCCTTGGAGTACATATGTTGGGGAGGGAGGATTCACAAATTAACATGCTTGCTCACTGAGGGGAAAAATTGCTATTTAAACACAGAGGGAAAAGTCTCAATGGGATTGAATTACATGGGGTTAATCATACTGACCATTAATTTCATTGAAATAATTGATGGCACTTCGTATTATAAATCAGCAAGTATCTTTTGAGCACACGTATTATGTAACATTATGCTTGGCCCTGGGTATACTTTGGTGAAAACAGCAATCCATTTTCTCGAGATGCATGACCAGCACTGAGGACTGCAATACATACCAAGAAGGTAAGTGCAAAGAGTGCACAATACAGTATTGCGAGGGAGAGAGTGGTCTTTTGGGGGAATAGGAAAGGCCTTGTATTGGAGGAAGCACTAGATTATACTTTGATAGAAACTTGCAATTCAATGAAGTAGAAGCGACAGACCAGGGTATTCTGCATGTATCTTAGAGTGGGATACTATGCTGCTTCTGATGCTCAGCATATAACTCAAAGGTTGTGGAAATAACCCTGATTGTGGCACAGAAAGTATTCTGATAGACATACCAAGCTCAGTAGAGGATGGAGCACTCAGCCCGGAACTTTCTGTTAAAATCACACCAGTACAACTTTCAGCTCAGGCTCATTTATTTGAACAAAACCATTCTCCAACTCTGGGCACTGTCCATATAACATCTCAAATCATGCAGACACATGTGTGTGTTAAAAGTTTTTTTTTTTTTTCCATGTGAGGAAATTTCCATTACAATGTGCTAGCACCTTAGTGAATAGCAACAGATATTCTCTTTTTTTTCTCCCTGGTCTTTGCATTCCTGTACTTGGGAGGTAAACTGAAGAATATAGACTCTATACTAGAAGATGGCAATCTCATTTATGAATCACAGCACAATGAACCAATAGAACCTTGAATAGAGTGACTTCTCATCTGTGGAAATAGATTATTCATGACACTGCAGGGGTTTCTGTTAGTATGGTCACACCTGAAAACTGATTTGTTGGGGGTGAGAGAAGTGTGGCAAGAGAAACTTTTATCTTTTTGTTGATTGATTTTTAGAATATAGCTCCTGCTAGCAGGGATTTTTTTGACTTGTCTCTCCAGCATGTAGGTAGCACCTGGCACATAGTAGATACTTTATCAATATTTATTGCTTGATTATTCATTTTTAAAAATTGAATGTTTCCAGTGTTTCTTGTAGAAAAAGGATGCCTATTAAAGCTTAAGATATAATCAACCAAGTAGAAGAATTTGCTCATTGCAAAGCACTTGGAAGAAGCTGTGTCCCTGGAATTAGCTTAGAGCTCACATTCCCTTCTATTTTGGTGATTCTTAGCTCTGATGTCCCACAATCACACATTCCCATGCTTAATGTGGTCCTTGGTTAACTTTAAGTAGGTCCTTAATATTTATTGACTTACTGACTAATTGATACATCTAATTCCTACAATACAAGAAGAAGGGAGCACCACTCATTGCTTCTCTAAAAAGTGAATTTTGTTCAGTTGAAATATACAAAGTTTTTCCAGTGCTATATTTTTACCTAATGGCAATTCAACACAATTGAATGCAACACACATTTTTAAATCACCCATAACATGCAAGGTACCATGCCATCAGAAAATGATTGTACATATTAGAAAAGCTAAGGAAAGTCATCCTTGCTATTAAAAAACAAATAAACACCAAGCTAGCAAATGATTCTAACTACCTGTGAGGGAAAGGCATAGCTCTGACCGCATACATACCTTTCGGGAATGGATTTCTTTCACATACAATGGAAGTAGAAATTCAGATATACCTTCAAGTCGGATTCCTTCCTTGGTGACTCTCAGATTCCCCATCCCATCCTATAAGCAATGAAATATATTTCATTTTTAGAGATGACTACAGAATGAATATCCATCAACATAATTGCATGATAGTTGAAAGAAAGCATGGAGCTCAGATAATTCAGGACAGGATTAAGAGGAAAGAACAAATCTATTGAATGAAAAATAGGCTATATTTCACATAGATAGAGAATTCCAAGGGGAAGTATACAGGATCAGAAGACCTGGGGCATTTTCTAGTCTCCATCAAGGATATAGCTATGTGCTTATAGAAAAATCAGATAAAGAAAATTACCATCTTCACCAAAACCATTTGGTATTGGCTAAGAAATAGATTAGTTGATCAGTGGAAAAGGTTAGGTTCACAAGACAGAATAGTCAACTATAGCAATCTAGTGTTTGACAAACCCAAAGATTCTAAATTTTGGGATAAGATTTCATTATTTGATAAAAACTGCTGGGATAACTGGAAATTAGTATGGCAGAAAATAGGCAAGGACCCACACTTAACACCACATACCAAGATAAGATCAAAATGGGTCCATGACCTAGGCATAAAGAACGAGATTATAAATAAATTAGAGGAACATAGGATAGTTTATCTCTCAGACTTGTGGAGGAGAAAGAAATTTGTGACCAAAGATGAACTAGAGACCATTACTGATCACAAAATAGAAAGTTTTGATTATATCAAATTAAAAAGCCTTTGTACAAACAGAACAAATGCAAACAAGATTAGTAGGGAAGCAACAAACTGGGAAAACATCTTTACAATTAAAGGTTCTGATAAAGGCCTCATTTCCAAAATATATAGAGAACTGACTCAAATTTATAAAAAATCAAGCCATTCTCCAATTGATAAATGGTCAAAGGATATGAACAGACAGTTTTCAGATGAAGAAATTGAAACTATTACCACTCACATGAGTGTTCCAAATCACTATTGATCAGAAAAATGCAAATTAAGACAACTCTGAGATATCACTACACACCTGTCAGATTGGCTAAGATGACAGGAAAAAATAATGATGAATGTTGGAGGGGATGCGGGAAAATGGGGACACTGATGCATTGTTGGTGGAGTTGTGAACGAATCCAGCCATTCTGGAGAGCAATCTGGAATTATGCCCAAAAAGTTATCAAACTGTGCATACCCTTTGATCCAGCAGTGTTTCTATTGGGCTTATACCCCAAAGAGATACTAAAAAAGGGAAATGGACCTGTATGTGCCAAAATGTTTGTAGCAGCCCTGTTTGTAGTGGCTAGAAACTGGAAAATGAATGGATGCCCATCAATTGGAGAATGGCTGGGTAAATTGTGGTATATGAATGTTATGGAATATTATTGCTCTGTAAGGAATGACCAGCAGGATGAATACAGAGAGGCTTGGAGAGACCTACATGGACTGATGCTAAGTGAGATGAGCAGAACCAGGAGATCATTATACACTTCGACAATGATATTGTATGAGGATGTATTCTGATGGAAGTGGATTTCTATGACAAAGAGACTTAACTGAGTTTCAATGGATAAATGATGGACAGAAACAGCTACACCCAAAGAAGGAACACTGGGAAATGAATGTAAACTATTTGCATTTTTGATTTTCTTCCCGAGTTATTTTTACCTTCTGAATCCAATTCTCCCTGTGCAGCGGGAGAACTGTTCGGCTCTGCAAATATGTATTGTATCTAGGATATACTGCAACATATTTAACATATATAGGACTGCTTGCCATCTTGGGGGGGGGTGGAGGGAGGGAGGGGAAAAAACAAAACATAAACGAGTGCAAGGGATAATGTTGTAAAAAAAAAACTATCCTGGCATGGATTCTGTCAATACAAAGTTATTATTAAATAAAATAAAATTTAAAAAAAAAAGAAAATTACCATCCAATTAAATGAGGGGATTAAAAAAGAGGTTATATCTATAATAGAAGCAAATCTTTTATATGGAAAACTAGTTGATAAGGTGGATAGGACATTGGACATGTAGTCACAAAGACATGCATTGAAATTCTGCCTCAAACATTTATTCTCTGTGTAATTTTGGATAAGTCACTTAAACTCTGGTCTTCAGTTTATTTGTTATTAGGGGTTGGACTTGATAGTACCTAAATTTCGTTCTAGCTCCAAATCTGTAATACACTGATCCTATGAGTAGAAATCTAATTTTGCTGGACCAAAGACTGTGTGGAGGAAAGTGGTATAGAAAAAAGATAGACGTACTCAATCAGTATTTGTTAAGCATCTATTTTGTACTATGAAGCCAGATTGTGAAGGACTTTAAATGCCAAGTTGAATAATTTCTATTTCATCCTAAAAGTAATAGAAAACTTCAGTTTATTAAGTAGAGGTGTGACATCGATCTTTGCTTTACGAATATCACTTTGGCATCTTTGTGGAGGATAGCAGAGAGAAGAAAGAGGAGAGAGAGAGAGAGAGAAAAAGAGTCAGAGAGAGGAACAGAGAGAGAGGGAGGGAAAGAGGGAAGGAGGAGAGAGAGAGAAGAAAAAAGAAGCAGAAGCAGAAGCAGAAGCAGAAGCAGAAGCAGAAGCAGAAGAAGAAGAAGAAGAAGAAGAAGAAGAAGAAGAAGAAGAAGAAAAAAGAAGAAGAAGAAGAAGAAAAAAGAAGAAGAAAAAAGAAGAAGAAGAAGAAGTAGAAGAAGAAGAAGAAGAAGAAGAAGTAGAAGAAGAAGAAGAAGAAGAAGAAGGAGTAGAAGGAGGAGGAGGAGAAGGAGGAGGAGAAGGAGAAGGAGGAGGAAGAAGAAGAAGAAAGGAAGGAGGGAGGGAGATAAAGGTAGGGAGGAAGAGGGAGGCAGAGAGAGACAGGGACAGAGAGAGGCAGAGAGAGACAGAAATATACACAGAGAGATACAAAGACAGAAAAGCAGACACACACACACACAGACAGGGAGACAGAGACAGAAAGAGAGAGAGGAGGGGAGAGGAGATGAGAGGGAGGGAAGGATGGAGGGAGAGAAGGAGGGATAGAAAGAGGGAAGGAGGAAAGAGAAGAGAAGGGAAGGGAAGATAAAAGAGAAAAGAAGTATTTGAGAAAGGAGTGAAAGGGGGAGGGTAGAAGAAAAGAGAAAAGAAGGGGAAAGAAGAGGAAAGAGATTTCAGGCTGGCAGACAAATTAGGATCCTTGTACAATTTGTTGTTTAGTCATTTCAGTTATCTTTGACTCTTTATCACCCCATTTGGGGTATTCTTGGCAAAGATTCTGGAATGGTTTGTCATTTCCTTCTCTAGCTTCTTTTACAGACAAGGAAACTGAGACAAACAGTTAAGTGACTTGCCCACCATCACATAGGTAATAAGCATCTGAAGCTGAATTTGAACTCAGCTATTCTTGACTGCAGGCCACTGTGCCACCTACTTGCCCATCCATAATAATCCAGACAAAAAACAGTGAGGGCTTGAATTAGGGTCATAATTATTTGAGTAGAGAGAAGAGAATAGATTCCTTAAGAAAATTGCAGAGGTAGGATCAGCAAGAAACAGACTGAGATGTGGAGTGAGGGAGTGATGAATCAAAGATAAATCCTACATTGTCAAGCTGGATGACTGAAAGGATGGTGGTGCCCTTGACAAAGATAGGGGGATGTTTTTGGGAGCAAATGATGAGTTGAATTTTAGACATATTGAATTTGAGAATTCTACAGGACATCCAATTCAAAATGCCCAATTTTGGAGATGCAGGACTGGAACTACAGAAAGAGACTAGGGTTGGCTAAAGAATCTTATAATCATCTGCTTGGATATTCTCATTTCATCAATGAAATTGATGATGGCTAAAGATAAAGCTATGGGGATATAAAATGAAGAGAAGTAGAGAAAAGGGAACTCATGGCTTCTCTTTTCTCAGGAAAATACAAGGTGAGGTACTTTGCTAAAAGTGTCTGGTGAGGCACTTGAGAAGGAAGACAGAACTTGCAATAGATGTAGTGGGGAATGAGAGAGGGTCTTAATTAGGAAAGTGCATCAGTTAATATGTGACTGAAATGTCTCTTCCCTGAGCGTTACCTAAGTGGGCACATGTAACCCAAGCAGTTTCCAGTATCTGACTACTCAAAGGCTTTAAGATGTATGTTGTGGAGTTGCCATGGAAATGCCTCATCTTTGACCACTTTCATCCTCCTCTCTATTGCTGCCTTTGGAATCACACATAATAATAGTGAGCCACTGACTACAGAACTGGGTGGTTTGCAAAGCATCCTCCTGACAACATCCTTGTGAGGAAGGTGGCAGGAGGATGCCATTTTTTGTTTTTTGAAGATGAGGAAACTGGCTCAGAGAGCAGAAGAGACATGCCTAAAGTCACCTAGCAACTAAGAGACAGGATATTAGATCAGGAGTAGCTGGAATACCATAGAAAAGCAGAACAAAAATTGATTTTGAACAAAAAACTATTTAGAAGAATGGGTTTAATGCTTACAAAATCACAAAAGTGATAATATGGATATATATATATATATATATATATATATATATATATATATATCCATATTATCACTTTTGTGATTTTGTGTATATATATATGTATATGGATTCCAGGCTCTTCATAAGACTTAGTAGACACTAGCTTATCAGTATCTTTCCTAAATTAGAATCCAAAAATGAAATTTTGTTCTCCAGAAGTCATCTGCCCAAGGCCCAGGAAAAGAAACCATTACTTTCTTTATCCAGGGGGAACTTATGCCCTTCCTAAAGCAGATCAAAATCCCATTAGCTTTTGGGGATGCTGCTCTTGCTGCCGAATCAAAGTGAGCTTATGGGTCATAAAACACCTTTATCCTTCCCCTCTCCCCCAATGCTGTGAAATCACATCTCCCCCATTCTGGGCTTATGAAATGACTTTTTTGAAAGATTAAAGTTTGCATTTGGCCCAAGAGTCTTTCATTTAGCTATCTTCTGATGATCATGACTTCAGGATATAATTGAATTCCTCCCCTTTTCTCCCCTGCAATTTGCATTCAGAGATGCTGAAGAGAATGAAATAAAATTGCAGGCCCTTAGGTAGGACTAAAACAAGGGATCATAAAAGTAAAAACGCAGATTTCTGTAATGCTTCAAGGTGGATAAAGAAACAACAGAGTTCACAGAATCAAAGCTAGAGAACTGAATGGGGTTCTTTAAATTCCTGATTTGATATTTAGTTACCTTAGGTCTATTTATCTATTTCACGTTCCCTTTATTTCCTCTTCATCAGCTGTGAATTCTCCTTTTTTGTTCTAAATTGGAGAATTTACTTTTAAAAAATATCAAATTAGCTAATGATTTCTTCCATTGTATTTTAATATTTGTTGAAAAAAATCTTTTAATTTTTAATAAATTCTATTTTCTATTTTTTATTTTCACTTCTTTTATTTATTTTTTTCTTTGCAGAATTTCTCACTTTGTGATTCATTAGATTTTTTTATTTGATGCTTACTATATCACTTATGTGTATATCATATATGTGTGTATTTCCACTACAATCCAATTAATTGATCTGTTTGTTCTTTCTTTTATTGATAAAAATGATTAGAAATATTACATTTCCCTTTAGGACTATTTTGGCTACATCTCAAAAGCTTAAATGTGTCATTTCACTATTGTCACTTTCTATAAGATTATCTAATGTTTTTATAATTTGTTCTTTTGCCTATAAATTTTTTTTAAAAAATTATTGAGGACTAGAAAATCATCAGCATATGAATGCTAGCTAATACAAAGAGGGCTAGAATAAAGAAATTCTATCAGGAATTATAACGTCTACTGACAGTTTATTTCTTTTAATATGCATTCAACTTTCATGTGATAGTACCAACATTGCCATTATTGTATACCCATCTGATCTTTCTTGTCTCTTCTGAAAGTTTTAAAATGTTTAACTGACTCCTCTCCTTTTTTTCATCATTATTCCTAGCCTTTCACATTCCTGTTCCCACCCTTGTAACCAAAATAAAATCAAGCAAAATTGATTTCAATTATGATTATGTCTGGAAATGAATGTCTAATTTTGAACTGAGTCCCTCATCTTTCCACCATGCTTCAGAATGACTCTTCTGGGGTTGTGGTCATTGCATTGGCCAGAGTTCGTAAGATTTTTAATGTGGCTTTCTTTTACAAGATTTGGGCTATTGAACATATATACAGTCTCCCTGGTTCTGCTCACTTCATTCTGCATCAGTTCATATAAACAATCTCAGTTTTCTCTGAATCAATCTGTTTCATCACTTGTGGCATAATAGCTATTGTATATATGTACTATAATTTATTTAGCCATTCCACAGTTGATAAGTACTCCTTTATTTCTAGTTCTTACATGCAACAAAAAGTGCTGCTAAAAATATATTTTCACATTCCTTCTCATGTTCTTTGTGGTATATACCTTGGCAATTTTGTTTTAGGGTCAAAGATTCTTAAATATCTTCCTGTTACCTCCAGGATCAAATATAAAATGTCCCTGACATTTAAAGCCTTTAAAACTGGTGTCCTTCTATCCTTCCAGTCTCCTCATACTTTATTCTCTTCCTAGAGAGCCAGAACTCTGGAGAAGTATATTTGAAATGAGGTGTTAACTCAGTGGAATTGATGAGATAATGGTTCTCTAGTTCACACATATTCAGTATGCTATAATGATGTAATTTTAACAGAATATTTAAACTGGGGACAAAGTCAGATTCAGGGAGAGTCTGGTTGAGACTGCCAGACTGCCAGAGGAGACTGGGTCAGACTATGACAGACACAGACTATGTAAGAGAAAATAAAGACGTTGGACTCTATTCTTGTCCATTCTCCTGGTGTTTATCCTGCTGAGACCAAGGCCCATCTGAAGGACCTCCAGAAAGCTAGTCTAAACATTACACTCCTCTATTCACTCCTCTGTTTGCTCTGCTTGTTCCTCATACATCCATTTCCCGATTCCATGCATTTTCACTGTGCTGTTCTCCATGTCTGGGTTGCTCGCTGTTCCTTCCTTCTGTCTCTTAGTTTCTTTGATCTCTTTTAAAATTCAGTTCAAATCCTCATTTCTACCTGAGGTCTTTCCCTCCTTTCACTCTGTGCTAACCCTCTGACATTACCATCTGTTTAGACTACATATGTTTTGAATGTTCATGTGCATGGTTGTGTATAGAATATCACTTCCATTAGACTGAGATCCTAGAGGACAAAGAGTATGTTTGTTTGTTTGTTTGTTTGTTTTACTTTATTTGAATCCACAATACTTAGCCCAGTGCCTGGCACATCATAAGCACTTAAAAAAATGCTCACCAACTGATTCAAAGAGCATAGTTCTGATTTTCTTTGTATAATCACTGCACAAAATCTTAGTTTTGCCAATAGTGCATTAGTCTATCTTGTCCAGCTTTCAGAAGTAACCAATTTTTTGTACTTTTTATGAGTTTAAGATAGAACATCAGAATTCTTTTAATTTATATTTATTTATATAATTTTTATATAATTGTTGAAAGTTTGAAATTCTTTCCCCTTGATAATTGTCTATTTTCAAATGTAATATGTCGAATATTTATCTTTCCCTTCCTTTTCCAAATTTCCCTTATTTCTATCAAAAGGACTAACAGCTTTGCTGTTTCCTTTGTTCATAATCTGGATTCCCTACTCTCAGTCAGTTGCTACGTTTATTGTTCCTACCTCTACAACATTTCTTCTTCTAACTCCCATCTATCTCTTCTTCACTCACACAGAGACCACCCTGGGTCTGAACTTCATTACCTCTCTCTTGGATGATTGGAATAGCCACCTTGTTGGAATCCCTGTCTCAAAACCTTCCCATTACAATCTATCCTATATACTACTGCCAAAGTAATTTTCCTTAAACACGGATCTGACCATATTGCAGCACTACCCAATAAACTCTACTGGCCCCCTGCTACTTCTAGGATAATATAGAAATTTCTCTGTTTAGAGTTTAAAGCCAACCTGTTTCCAAGCTATCTTTCTGCCTCATTAGGCATTATTCCTCCTACCACAGTCTATGATTCAGACAAATCATCCTCTCTCATCCTTCCCACATGGTAGTCCATCTTTGATTTCTGTATCTTTGCTCTCCCTATTTCCCATGCCTATATGCCTTATTTTTATTTCATAGTGTCTTTCAATTTCTTAAAGACTCAGCTCAAGTGCTACTTTCTACATGAAGCTTTTCCCTAATCCTTCCCAATGCCAATGCCTGCTGTCTCAAACTACCTGGTACATAACTATGTTGTGTTTATTTAGATTTATCCCTATATTTACTGGTTTTTTTCAACTTATAAAGGTAGAAATCATTTCATTCTTTGAGCTTTTACCCCTACGGCTTAGCAATGAATAAATCTGTGTTTTGATTGATGGATTCACATCCTGTAACTCTTTACTGGGAAGAGTTCTTGTTCTTATATCTTATACAAGTTCCATATATTTCTTAAATATCAGAGAAGTTAGCTGCAAAGCTTTCCCCTCCCCCCTCACCAAGCTATTTCCCTTCTAATTCTTACTATATTTATTTTATTTATGCACAATCTTTTCCAATTCTATATAACTAAAAATGTGTATCTATTTGGACCTTATTATACTATATAGTGTAACATGTTGATTCGTGTCTAATTTATGCTTGATTTTCACAGTAATTTTTCCTGTATTATTGAGTTTCTACCCTAGTAATTGGTACCTTTGTGTTTATAATACCATGTTCCATCGCTTCAGGATTTATATATAAAATCTATTTATCAATATTTCTATTTAGAGAGTATTCAAAATTTTGATCATTACTGCTTTAAATTATTGAGATCTGATATAACTAGCTTTTCCTTCCAACTTCAATTTTCAAAATAATTTTCCTTTGAGATTCTTGATCTTTAATTTCTCAAGATAAATTTTATTGCAATTTTATCTATATCTATAAAATAATCTTTTTAGTAGTTTTGCTGGTATGGCACTGTATTTGCATATTAAATTAGGTAGCATTGTCATTATTATTCTGAATATGATCAACATAGTCAACTAAATTATTTGTCTTATTTATGTAAATGCTATTTTAAAATTAAGTTTTATAATGCCAGTATATGTCTTTGTTAGTTTATACCCCAAACATTTTATACATTTTATAGTAATTTAAATAGATTTATATGTTGGATTTTATTGGCAATGTACAAAAAGTCTGATGATATTTTGTGGGTTTAGTGGTAAGTATATAGTGGTTAGTGTTTCAATGATTTTGTTGTTGTTGTTGAATCATTACAATTTAAAAAAAAACAAAGCAACACAATATTGTCACACAAATGATAATTTTGTTTCTTCTTTCATTATGCTTATTTAACCAATTTTGTTTTCCAGCTTTATTGCTCTATTTTATATTTTTAGAATTATAATAGTGATGACAATAAAAATCTTTATTTTTGCCTCTGATTTTATTGGGAAAATCTCTACAATTTTTTCATTAAAGTTGATATTGTTCCTAGTTTTAGAAAGACAACTGTTTACCATGCTAAAGGTCCATTTATGTCTATTCCCCACTCCCTGTTTTAAATTTAAACATCTGTACAGAATTGAAATTAATTATTTTTGAGTGTTTGATATAATTACTGGCCTCTCTACTTATTTCCAATTGCTTCTGGTCATCTTTTCATGTAGTTCTGGATTAAATAGAGAGCTTAATCCTACGTATTTTGAAGGTTTTTTTTTTATCATTGTCTTTCTTGGATTATTTTAGTTAATTTTCTGGAGTTAATGTGGGATTAATGAGCTACTCTTCAATAACTAGAAATTGGAACATATGTTTTTTAAGATTATATGATTTGATCTCAATTTATGATGAATTTTTCTGAAAATTTCATTATCAACTTTAATTTTCGTTGTGCAATATTTCTACTTGTAAGGTGTTCTTTTTTAAACTGTCCTAGAACAGTTATTGTAAACGTGCCATGAAATGCTGAGATATATATATATATGTATATATAAATTGCTTTCAAGTCTAATTCCATGATCAACAGAGAACTAGTATATCTATAGGTTTTTTCCCTAAAATTTTATTTAGGTCCTTATTTTTGTTCTTATTTATTATTTTATTATATTTGTCTAGGTCTGAAAGGAGCATATTGATCTTTCTAACTATTGTGATTTTATTCTTTATTTCCCTTTAAGTATATATATATATATATATATATTACATAAGTAATAACATTTGATATTAAATTATTCATGGTGACTTTAAAAATAATTTTCTCTAAACTATGTACACTGATCATGCCTATGTCTATGATTGCTTCATCTATTACCTTAATTGTTCATTCTATATTGTTGAAGTTGCCTGAAGCTTAATAAATGTTGATTCAAACACTCCTTCCCCTCCACCAGAAATTCATTTAAGTCTGTATGCATCATAATATTTCAATTATATTTCTTGTAAACATGATCAATGGAAATGACTATGTAAAGTGTCTCATAAACTTTAAAGCTCTAATAAATGATAGTTATGTTTATTAAGTAATAATTTTATCAAAGCTTTTTATTTTCAAAACATATGCATGGATAATTTTCAACATTCACTTTTGCAAAACCCTGTGTTCCAAATCTTTTTCCTTCTTTCCCCCTGCCCCCTCCCCTAGATGACAAGTAATCCAATATATGTTAAACATATTCAGTTCTTCTATATATATTTCCACAAATATCATGCTGCTCAAGAAAAATCAGATCAAAAAGGGAAAAAAATATGAGAAAGAAAATAAAATGCAAGCAAACAATAACAAAAAGAATGAAAATACTATGTTATGTTCTACACTCAGTTCCCACAGTCCTCCCTCTGGGTGTAGATGGCTCTCTTTATCACAAGATCATTGGAACTGGCCCAAATCATCTCATTGTGGAAGAGAATCATGTCCATCAGAATTGATCATCATATAAATCTTGTTGCTGTATACAATAATCTCCTGGTTCTGCTCATTTCACTTAACATCAGATCATGTAAGTCTGTCCAGGCCTCTCTGAAATCATTCTGCTGATCTTTTCTTATAGAACAGATTATAAAGTAATATTGCCAGGTTCTGCACTGTGATCCATTTTGCTACCCTTTCCCATTTAATGGGTAAGTATTCCATTCATCTTTGCCCAGCTCAACCAGATACCTGGGGCTCTTTTGGCAGGAAGTAGCAGAAAGGTTTGATATACCAACCCCACATTAGACATACCATTGAAGAGATAAATTAAGACACAACTCCCAGCAAGGAATTGTTGGGTGCTAGCTATTTTCTCAGAATGCTGTTTATCCCTCCAGACTTTGTTCCTTTATCCTCTGGTACCTAAGATTTTTGTTCCAAATGCCTTAATAGGGACCCCAATTCTAAGTGGGTCCTGGAATCGCGTCTTCTTCATTTGATTTTTCTTTTTTAATCTTATCCTTCCACCTCAGACAAGATAAACATTGTCTGTATAGCTTTTTTCAAACACTGCTGTTTATGTATGTTATGCTAGCTGTTTTCTAAGATTTCTTATGTAAAATATTTATCACAGCAAATTGTGAAAATTAATAGAGAAAATTAATTCCCTGAGTATTGGGGAAAATGTTTTTTTTTTTTTTCGTTTTTTTTTTTTTAAATTTTATTTTATTTAATAATAACTTTGTATTGACAGAATCCATGCCAGGATAATTTTTACGCGACATTATCCCTTGCAATCACTTATGTTTCGTTTTTTCCGTATTGGGGAAAATGTTAAGGCCTCTTTGTTCTGCCTCATCCCAGATACACACACACACACACACACACACACACACACACACACACACACACACACATATATATTTATATATATATTTATTTATTTTTTACAAAGAGAATAAATGGTTGGTAAAAAGATCAATAGAAACTTCACTAATCTTAAATGGAATGGTATTAAATGGAGTGGAATATTCTCTTATATAGTTGCTTTTCCACCTCTGTGGTGGAAATAGATCCATGCCTGAAGTCTTTATAGATCAGTGCAAACTTTCAGAAGTTATACAACCTAACATAGCCTTTGAAAGCTCAGAATCACAGCTGCCAAGAGGAGCCACTGGACAAGCCAAGGTAGGTATTTGACCTAAGTGATACAAATCAAATGATGATCTGTTTCAGCAGTTATCATTTAAAATTTAAATTCTATTGCTATTTTGATATTATTTTCATTTTTCTATATATTCTCTCCATGCTCTCTTTCTCAGAGAAATATCTTTCTTATAATAGAGAATAAAAGAAGGGAAACCCCACAATTTAACAAAAGTAATCAATAAATCAATAAATAAAAAGTAATCAAAAAAGTGTTTTCTTATGTGAAAAATTAACATATCCATAGTTCTTCTAACTGAAAAGAAGGGATGTACATTTTCCACTATTTTTTTGGGGGGGAGCAAGGGGTCATTATTTTACAGCATTCAATGTCAGTTTTGTTATTGTTTCCATTTACATTGCTGTAATCATTTTGTATTTTTTTTATTCTCTTTAGTTCACTCACATTGAGTCTCTTTATATTTCTCTGTCTTCTTTGTAATTATCATATCACTCAATAATATCCTATTATATTCAAGTAACATAGTTTGCTTAGGTTTTTCCCATTAACTTGATTTTTAGTCTTTTATTATTCCAAAAATTGGCTCTATGAACATTTTGATATTTGTGGGACTCTCATCTCCCCCCAACTCTCATGCATATCCTTGACTTCTATGTCTCTCATTGGGATCTCTGAATTAAAGAATATATACATGGAAATCATTTTCTTAATATAATTCCAAATTGCTTTTAGAATGATTAGGTTAGATCATTACTTCATCAACAGCATTATAGCGTGTCTGACTTGGACTATTTTCAGTTTTTGTAAAAAATTCTTGTGTTAATTTGCTGGGAATGAGATAAAATTGTAGAGTTGTTTTGATTGAATTTCTTTTATCACTAGTGACTTGAAGTGGTTCCATATGGTTGTTTACAATTCTTCTTTTGATACCTTTAGGCAATGATTTTTGGCATTATGTATTTTTATTATTTTTCTTTCTGTATCAGAGAGTATACCCATATTGGATATATTTTTTCCCAGCTTTAAAAAAAAACACCTCATTCTTCTCCTATTGGATGATGTTCATGCAAAGAATTTAATTTAATTTAATTCTCTTCTTCCTCTCATCCCCCTTGCTTTCAAAGGCAAGAAAAACAAAACCCGTTAAAATATGTCTAGTTAATGCAAAGACATTTCAATTCTATGTAATCAAGTTATCTATTTCATTGTTTGTGATCCTCTCCATTCCAAATTTAGTTAATAATTCTATGCCCTAGTCATGGTTGTGAAAGGTAACTAACTGATGTTCTTTTCTTTTTTCATTCCTTTTATATTGGGCTTTTTAAATCTAATGCTTGGCCTGTGAGTGCTACAAATAAACTCAGGTAGAAAACACCTCAAAGTTTGCAAATTTGGCAATATCTTTGAAGTTGGCTTTAATTTACTCTGGAAAGTTGAAGTTATAAGACAAATGATTTATCTACAATTGTGAGTAAAACAGAAGCATAAGGTTCCTGGCACAGAGTACTCCTCTAACTCCCTTCTTTCCCACTGTGCATCAGGGTCTTGTATACTCTTGTTACATGAGAGAGCAATCAGTCTTGTGGAGTATCTGAAAAGTTACTAAAAACTTAAAATTAAAGTTGTTGAGACTATAAATTTATCAAACCTAGATACTTTCTTCCTTTTTGCCCTTCTCTGAATGATGGCACAACTTTTCTTTAAGTATTCAACTCAATATAACTTTTATCTTTTCCTTTTTTGGAGGAGGGGAATAATTAAAGTGGGGAGAAACTGAATCTACCTCTGTAACCAGCAATGTAAGCCACTTGCTCTTTTCTTTTCAACCCTGTCTCCTCTCCTCCAATTACTCATTTTATTGTCATTATAATTACATGATATGAGCAAAACAAATGAAAATTTAGGAGCAATGAACCCCCCGTCCCCTTTTTTTGCATGTTGAATAGATTCAATAAATAGTTTGATCCCTATAGAAGGGCTGGAGATATATACTTGCTTCAGCATGCGATTAGAGATAGTGGAGGAAGAATAGACACTGATCCTATATGGAAGTCTGACAAACAAGAGGGCATATTATAATCGTACACCTAGGCAAACCCAAATTTCCAGTAAATATCAATGTAAAACATAGGCATACAGAATCCTAAAAGAGATAAACCCTTGAAGCAGATGGGAAGCAGCCTGAGTAGAACCAACCAGAAAAATATATATTTTTTTTCATAATCCAAGGTTTTTGGACTGACCAATCAACAGCCTACATGATATTCAGATCATGCTCTATTTTATTCTTATTATGGTATATGATGTAAGCAGTTTATCTAAACTTAATTTGCTCTAAACTTCTTTTCTATTTTTTATAGCAAACATTTTCAATTAGAGAATCCCTTCCATAAGTTAATTATATCCTCAAGTTTATTGAACACTGAATTATTCATTTGGATTGTTTCTGATCTATCTTCTGTTGAATGGATTTATTTTGTCTTTTTCTTAACTAGTACTAAATGGCTTAATAGTATAATTTGAAGTATAGTAGTATGATTTCTCCTTCATTCTTATCTTTACTCATTATTTCCCTTGAGATCCTATATCATTTGTTATTCTAAATGAATTTCATTACTTTTTTTGAATTTGTCTATAAAGTATACCCTTGATACTCTGGTTGGCACAACACTAAATCTATAAATTAATTTTGGTAAATTGCCACTTTATTATATGTATAGAGCTGACAATGAACACTGACAATTGAAATTGTTCTTTATTTCTTTTAAAGAGTGTTTTATAATTGAATCAATATAGGTCTTAAGTATACCTTGGTAAGTTAACATTTTTAATTATTTGAATGGACTTTTCTTTATATATTTCTGTCTGTATTTCATTGTTCCTATTTAGAAATGCTGTTGATTTTTGTAAGTTTATTTTGTATATTACTTAACTAATTTTTTCAATTTTCTTTCCTTATTCTCTAGAAATTTTAAAGTAAACAATCATGTAACCAGTAAGGAAGGATAATTTTAGCTTTTTTGAGTTTACAAATTAATTCCTTTCTCTTGTCTTATTTCTATTGCTAACACTGGCATCAAGTCAAATACCATTTTTAGCCTTTTATCTATGATTACTTTTTTTAATGATTACTTTTGTAATAAAGTATATAGGTTGACTTTGAAAGGCTTCTGGGATATCTAGATAGAAATTTCCAGGAGTTAGTGATGTAAGATGGAGTTCAGGACAGAGGTGACTATATATATATATAGTTGAATATATAAATATGGGAGTCATCTTTATAGAGATAGTGATGGTTTTTGCCAATTCACAATGAGTCAGCTAAGATAAAATAGAGAAAGGAATAGTGAGAGGACCCAAGAGCAAGCTCTGGGATATACCCAGGCTAAGGAAATAGTACATGAAAGAAAGGTGAAAAACAGAGGTGCAAGCCTGGTAAAATCAATGAGATGGAAAGACTAGAGCAAAGGTTTTGAACCTTTTTTGTGTCATGATTTCCTTGGGTAAGGATGATGATGATGATGATATGACTAACTAGCCTTGTTATAGCACTTGTTATATACTGGGCACTGTGTTAAGCACTTTACAAATATTATCACATTCAATCTGTACAACAATATGTGAGACAGTTACTGTGAGAAAATGAAGGCAAACTGAAATGGAATGGGTTGCTCAGGGTCACACAATAAATAAGTCTCTGAGGTCAGATTTGACCTGAAACCTTCTTGTCTTCAGGGCTAGTGCTTTATGCATTGAGTACCATCTGCCTCTGTCTAGTGAGAGCTAGGGGTCAAAAGCACAATTTTAATAATTGAAAGAAATGTTAAATTTTATTTTGATATTACCTAAAATGGAGATACATTTTTCTCCATTTAAGTTTATAGATCTCATGAATCTATTCCAAAATTTATTGTCACAGGCCCTTGGGGATCCCAACTTACCAATCTTACTAACTCCTGAACTGGATTTTATAGTAGGGATGCCAAATAAGTTTAGGAGGTGTGTTAGCACATGAGCAGTTAGAAATAGAGTTATGGAATGTGGGGATAAAACAGAAGAGGATGGGTCTCCATTTGTGACTGAGGTAGAATGGAATATCAGGGCAGATGTTTTTAGGAGCTATCAGCACATAAACTAAAGGGTTAAACTGAGAGAGAAAACTATAATTCAAACACTGTATTCCTGATGAAGGGAGTTCTAAATGACCTTAAAAACTAAAAGCCCTTAAAGTGACAATGAAATAGGACAGCATTGCAAAATTGGGAGTGAATGTTAATACAAATATATATATATATGTTTGTATATATATATATATATATATATAATACTAAAATATATTATATATAATACTAAATAACTAATGTTAATACTACTACTACTAATAATAATAATGGGATGAAAGAAGCAGCATCTGAAAAGGTTTCAACTTTGGTACTGAATTGACTAACATACAATTTTTTTTTTGCAGTTTTTTTTTTAAATAACTTTTTATTGATAGAACCCATGCCAGGGTAATATTTTTTTTTTAACAGCATTATCCCTTGCATTCACTTCTGTTCCGATTTTTCCCCTCCCTCCTTCCACCCCCTCCCCTAGATGGCAAGCAGTCCTTTACATGTTGAATAGATAACATACAATTTAATAGAGATAAATGTAAGATTCTATATTAGGGCTTTAAAAATAAATCAAGGAAAGGAGCATCTCCAGGACAGACTGGAGGAGATAGGACCAGAAAAAATTTTTTATGAAAAAGAGATCTAGTCATTTTAGAGTATAAATTATCAGTCAGGATTATATGGAAGGTACAAACACCCATGTCTCCTTTGGTGCATTTGATGCATTGATAGAAACAGAGTTCACCCAGCCTTGGGGGTGGGATAGATGTAGGGAATGAGAAGGAATAGTTTTGGTGATCAGATAAAATCTGGAATATTGCTTTCAGTTCTTTTCTGTGTTTTAGGAAAAAAAATATTAAGGGACAGGGGCACTTCCACAAGATGGAGACCAAAATGGCAAAAGACAATCAATCCATATCCTATGAACTAGTTAGTCAATTAATAAACATTTAGTCTAACAATGTAACAACCAATAAACATAGTATAGCTACTATAGCTACATTGTAAGATCTGGACTTAACAAATACTAAAAAGAAAGACAGTCCCTTCCCTTAAGGAGGTTACAATCTAATGAATTATATAATTTATTGATCTGAGGAATACGGGATGATTAGTTGGAGATGAGAAGAATTGGGGGAACATCATATTAATTTTTGAATACTGGAAGTACTATCATATGAGAGTGGTAATAGATTTGTTTTGCTGAATCTCAGAAGGGCAAACTATGGCAATGAATGGAATTTTCAGAGAGCTAGATTACTGCTCACAACACAACCACTTCTCCTAATCGTCATAGTTGTTGAAAATTGAAATGCAATAATTTAGGATATAAGAGGTTCACATTCTTTAAAAATGTTTAATTGTTTTATTAATGCAGTACCAACAATGGCACATATGGCAAGCAATATCTAGCCAGCCACAACTATTGCAAAGGATTAGCAATAAGCAGCTTCCTACAGAATCAGAGAACAAAGCTTTACACCCATCTGGAGTAAGCCTCCCTCATTGTCAGAAAACCAGGCATCTTTAAACTACTTTCATAAAGCTGTCCAAAATATCAACACAGGTTTTCAGCATTAACAGCAACAAAAAAGGAAAGAAAAGAGAAAAACAAAACTACTAACTCAGAAGAAGTTTTAACTCCTCTTAGAAATCACTCAAAATCCCATGTGTTCAGATGGGGCTGGAGGGGAAGATGGGGGGATGAGGAGGAGGGCCTTCTATTGTTAGATCTTCTCTGAAATTTTGCCTTGGTCCCTATGAAATCCTGATATAAATCTAAGGAATACACTCATATCTATGTGCAATAAGTATTTAATGTTGCTTGGATAATGTTGCTATATTATCTGTCCTCTAAAAGACAAATATTTTTTCCTACAGTTGTTATTGAAAAAAGGTTAAAATACAAAGAGTTATGATGATACTATTAATTTTATAGGAAAAAATGTCCTGCCTGAATGAAAAAAAAATAGGGCTTTTTTTGGAGGGATGCAGTTTAATTTCTTTGGGACTTTTTTCTTTTGAATTCCAATCTTCTGCCCAAAACCACAACTGTTCTCTTTCACATCTGCTTACTAATTCCATCTGTTAAAAAACCAAGAGAATTCAGGACATTATTGATCACAGAAGTTTAGAAATGAAGAGGATCTTAGATGTCATAGAATTTAATCCTTGATTTTACAGTTGAAGAAACTGAAGTTTACTTGCCCTGGGTCATTCATCTATAATTCAAGGCTTGATTTGACATCACATATTCCTGATTTCCAATATGTCATGCTATCTTTCTCTGAATATTTTGATAACAATCATTATTTCATCCAATCACCATTTCATTGTTTACTGGGAAAGTTTGTTTTGTCTTCACATTCTGTTTGAGTGAACTGTTCTTTATAGCCAGAAATCACTGCCATGTGATTGTTAGCACCTGCAACATGTCAAAACCTATTTAGAACATTGTATCAAATGTCTGACAAGCAAGCTGAGGTGGCTATATGAAACATAGCATGTTTCTTTTAATACTGGTAGGGTCCTGTTGTATAACCATCATACACTCAACCACCCATGTGATTGTTGGGCAATAGATATCTGCATTTCTCAAAACATGATGAGCTGAGAATTGGGACTTTGTTTTTCATAAACTGCCAAATTTTTCTTCCCAGTGCACACAATCCAATGGATTGTGTAAAGAAATTCTTGTTACTTGAACCATAATTTTAGTGAAAATATTAATATTTTTTCATAAGAAAACATAAATGATTAAATCCCAAGTTTAAAATACCTAGCAATCATGCTTTTGTTTTTGCTTTTTAATGAATTGCCTTTAACATTCTCTCCCATTGGCAAACCTGATTCCTGAAACATCTCTCGCAGGAATCTTTAAATAATGTCTAGAGATATGATTGCTATTTTATACATACATGTGAGTGTATGTATACACACATATCTCACACATACATACATATATGTACACATACATATATACACACTTACATATAATGGATAAATGGATCCCTATTTCACTGTAATTGGTTTCCTTCATAATTCTATATGTGTTAATTCATGCACTTAAAAGTATATTCTGAGAAGTGGTTTGTACATAAAATAGATCAACACCAAGTTCAAGTCCCTGGGTACCCATGGAGATCTGGCCTCCTGTCAATCATTAACCTGAGGGTTAGAGAAAAGCAAAGACCCCAAAAAAGGCTTCCCTGCCTTCCAGAAATTATGGTCTTGGAGGACAGACAGATACATGGAACTATGAAATAACCAGGTAGGATAGAGGTCAGCATACTTCATAAAAACTCTTCCTAGAGCCTGGTTTAGATGGATCGGAAAGGGTTAAAAAATTATATTTCTAACCCTGCTTCTAATTCTACCCTTAGTATTCATTAGTTGTGTGATTCCAGGCAAGCCACTAACACTCTCTGTACTCCAGTTTCTTCGTCCACAAAATAAGGCTGATACCAGTCATAACTATCTTGAGGATGAAAGAAACAGGTCATACAAAAGTCACTTCCAAGACCACAATGTTAGATAAACATCCTTTTGATGATGATAGAAGAGTATTTATTTGACACTGATTGAAAAGAGTTGTGGTTCAGTTGTTTTTTGGTGCAATTCTTCGTGACCCCTTTTGGGGTTTTCTTGGCAAAGATGCTGGAATAATTGGCCATTTCTTTCTCCAGTTCATTTTACAGATGAGGAAATTGAGATAAACAGGGTTAAGTGACTTGCCCAGGGTCCTGCCAGATTTAGACTCAGATCCTTCTGACACTCTATATACTGTGTCTATTTCATTACTATTAAAAGCATTACATGCAGTTTTAAAAGAAATGCACCCTATGAGTCACAACCAAGACATGACATTTGTATGCCTGTACCAACAACTCAAAAGTGTGCACCTCTCTACATTGGTGCAATGTTCTTATCAGATAGTTTTGATGACCATAAGACAAATCTATAGGTGCCTGGCAAGGTGAACTTTTTAGCCATTTATAAAAAAGTCAGGGAGGGAAAAATAAGGAAGACCTGGGTTCAAGTCCTACCCCTGATTCACACTGGCTATATGGCCTTTGATAAGTGCCTTCGCTCTGAGATTCTCCAATATGGGCCATGTATATATTTTGTTTTGCATATAATTTAAAGGCAGCTTTGCAAAATGTTTTACAATTATTATCCATCAATTTTGGGAGATGAGTATTATTACTGTACCCATTTTGCAGATGAGGAAAAAATCCCCAAACCAAAGGCAAATGGATTATCTAGGGCCAGATATTTAGCAAATTTCTGAGGTCAGGTTTGAACTCAAGTATTTTTGATTCTAGATCTAATATCTGGTATGTGGTAGATATTTAATAAATGTTTATTGATTTGTTTTAGCTCTCAGTGTTTTAGGCAGCTTCTTAGACAATTATTTGAAGAAGAGGTACCAATCTCCATTGATGGAAGGAATTTCCTCAGCCTGGAGTTCCCTATGCCCTGAATTTATGGCTCTAGGCTCCATAAGCATTCCTGGCAAAAAACCCCAACCCCCCAAAAAAACAAAACAAAACAAAACATTAAATAGTACTCTCTGTTGCTTTATCTTTTTGCTAAGCATCCTGCTTTGCTAATACTTGCTTCAGGTTATGTCACTTGATACAATGATTAAAGATTAAGAAAAACTGAAATCCTACTGCTAAAGACTTAGATTGCCATTAGGCTTTTTTTTTTTTTTTTTTTTTTTACCCTTGTTTTATGGAATCCAGTGAAATCCATCAACAGATACATGCTTGACAAGAAGATTATACAATGATCAATTCTGATGAACATGACTCTTTTCAACAGTAAGGCAATTCAGGCCAGTTCCAATGGTCTTGTGATGGAGAGGGCCATCTGTACCCAGAGAGAGGACTGTGGGGACTGAATGTGGATCACAACATAGTATTTTCACTTTTTTGTTGTTGTTGTTTACTTTCTCATTTTTTCCCTTTTGATATGATTTTTATTGTGGAGCATAATTGTGGAAATATGTATAGAGGAATTTCACATGTTTAATATATATTGTATTATTTGTTGTCTAAAGGAGGGCGTAGAGGGAAGGGAGGGAGAAAAAAAATTAAAATACAAGGTTTTGCAAGGGTGAATGTTGAAAACTATGTATGCACGTGTTTTGAAAAAAAACCAATAAAAACCAGATATAGCCTTGAAAACTTGAGGAAGCTATAACAAGCAGGATAGCCAAATGCTATGGATGTGGGACCAGATGTAGGGAGATTCTTCCATTTCTTCACACTGTAATATCTTACCCTGAACCCTCCCTTAAAACATATTACTATCAACTACTCAGATAAGACACTAATTCTATCCAGCCAGATGAAGGAAAAAGAAAATATTGGATAGAGCTGAGGCATGGGATGCTAGCAAAGCAAAAGTCACTAGCAGCAGACTACCACACAGGTCTAAAAACTAGAGAGAAAAGGGTATCTTTCAAACAAAGACAAAGGTGATTGAAAATTGAATTGACTCTGTCTCCAACAACCTTCACCTCACAATAATTTAATTCTAGCAAGCATCAAGATTGTCCCACTCCCACGCCCTCCAACATGAAGAGTCTGAGTGGCTTCCTCATTTAACCCTTTAGAATCCTTTGTTTAAGGGAAAAATGTGTTAGTGTGGGAACAAAAGAATGAAAAGGGAAACAGGGAGATGCAGGTGGGGATATAAGAAAAAAACAACAGAAAGCATGAATAAAAATTTACCCTATAAACAAAAACAGAAAAATCACAAAAACAGAAAGACATTGAAAAGAAGCAAAGCATATTGAATATGAATTTTATAACATGAAAGAAATGAACTTAGATTTTCAGATAAAAAAAATTCTGTGGATTTCCAAATTATCATGAAATACCATCCCACAATTGCAATTGAGTTAGAAGAGAAATAAAACTCTTGAAAGAAGAAATAAGGGGTCAGTTTAAATGACAAATCAAAGATCCATATATTAAAGTGTAGGAAAATTTGAATATATAATGGTGGACTTCTGCAAAGATGAAGGGTTCAGAGAATGGGGGGATAACAACTGTGCAACAAAAAATAGGAAAGTGGAGAAAAATTTGGCAGAAGAGAAGCTAAAGGTAGCTATGTTAAAAGGACAAATGAATTTTACACAAGTGTAATATCTTACCCTCAAAGATGGGGAGGTTCCTAAGAACTACCTTAATCCTTATATTTGCAAAAGAAAAGACTAATATGTATTCCACAAATGATACAAATACACATATAGTCCTACTTGTCATACTGGAGTAAATAATACAAGAAAACTGTCTATCACTTCAGATTATGGACACCAAAATTGTCACTAGGAAAAAGTGTGTGTGTGTGTGTGTGTGTGTGTGTGTGTGTAATAATATGCACATACATACTTCAAACAAAAAAGAAGTGATTAAATTTCATGATTTTAATGCTAAAAACAAATTTTGCAAATAGCCAGAAGAAAAATAATCAAATATAAAACAAATGTATGATAAATAATACAGTTATTCTGTAGTCATGGGTAACCAATCATGGATAGGGGTATTTGAAGAAAAAGAGCAAGGGAAATCCTGTGGAAATAGTTTACCATTAAAGTAATCTAAGCAAAACTAATCCAATTTCAGATAAACAGTATTGACTTAAAAGAGGAAGGAGAAAGAAAAATCAATACTAAAGAAAGGAGTAGAAATAAAAACAAGCCTATGAATGCTAACTTTAAATGAGAATGGATCAAACAATTGTTTTTGTTATTCATCTTTTGTTTCTGAAGAGGAACAATGCCATTACAAATGATACCTTGACATGTGCATAAATTGGATTTAAATGAGGCAGAGCTGAACAAAATTGTCAGCTTTACTATTTGTTTTAGAGTTATCAAGTTCCACTGACAAGACAAAAGTCAAGATGACTTGATACTTTGGAGGACTCAGGATGCAGTGGATAAGCTTGATGTCTGACCAAGTTTTAAATGCTCCATAGCACCATTTTGGTTGCCTTCATGACCACTGAAATTGTTCTCATCCACCCATTATGAGGGAAGACAATTTTATATGCTTGGGGTAGACATCCACCTAAAGAGATTTGTTAGTTATCCTCAACCTGGTTTATCTCATCTGCCAAAATGGTTTTGCTAGGTTGTGGCCTCTGTACATGCTTTTTGGAGACACAGGAGTGCCAATTTCTCTGAACATCCCATACAGAGGTAGGGGATAAAGGAGAAAGAAAAGTAAAGAATGGCTGTAAAATTATGAACATGAGCAAGTAGGAGGATAGTGGTAACCTTACCATAATTTATAAGTATGTAAAGGATGGGTTTTGGTAAAAAAAAAAAAAGATGGGAGAAGGAAGACAGAAAATTTATTTCTTCCTTCAAGCAGTTAAATAAGACACTATCAGATTTTTGGAGGCTTCTCCATTCAAATCCATTTTTAGAAGGAAAGAATATTCAGTAATTCACATACATAATCAGATTGTCATTTGAGTTATTATTTCAGAAGCTTAAACTTTAAAAAATCTATGTTAATAACTTAACAGATGAAAAACCTATAATTAGATTATATTATATAACTTGGGCTAAAATTATATTAATTCAAAATTAGTAAATATTTTATTTTCCAGAATTCTTGAATAAAGTGTTTCTTTGCAGTTAAAAATTAAAGAAAAACACAGGTAAGAATGCACTAGGTTATTATTATATTAGAAATCTAGTACTGAAAAATAGGATTAAACAATAGGACAAAAGATAAATACTTCATATAGAAAAAAAATAAAAACCTGGATTAGTTGAATACAAGACAAAAATTTGGAACATAAATGCATAGAGAATGAGTGAGAGGCTAGAACAATGAGCCAGGTATTTCTTTAAAAAGTGGAAGATGCAATCATGCTATCAAAATGAATTCAAAAATTTAAAGAGACAAACAGAGCAATAGCATCAGTCAAACAGAGAAAATGAACTAATACCAATTTCAAATATATTAAATCATATAATAGCTCATTTAATGGAGAAAAACTTAATTTCATTGTTAAAAATACATAGCCACAAAGTAATTGTAGGAGATTTTAATATTCTTCTACCTGACATTGACAAATTCACAGAAAAATAAACAAAACAAAATAATTAAAATGTGTAAAGATCTGTAACTCTGAATAGTTGCACTGGAATCAGACAACCGAGCACTTAAGGCTAATTATCTATTGGACAATACTCTGTAAGCATATGCTTGGAAAATGGCCCTTCTCACTATTCCATGCTGGCTCGATCTTTTGGTTTATACAGATAATCGTAGGAGGGATTAGTGGGGTAGAGTAAGACAAGCCAGAGTCACTGTGGAGGAGGATGAGGAGAAGGGAGGTTGGACGGTGGAGAGTGTGTGGTAGTTTTGTCGATCCCCTTCGATTCTCCCCCTAAAGACCAAGGACTTTTGCTTATCCTAACTCCGGCTGATTCTGAGACCTCCAGAGAGCTAATCTGGACTTCAGAGAAGTGGATAAAATATAGAATTTAGAGCTGAAAGATATTTGTCATTTTCTAATTGGGAACTTTAAAAAAGACGTACATTTTCAAATACCACTGGTTATTGTTTTTATAATAATAGCTCATATGTTAAGCCACTAAGGAAATTAGAAGAAAGAAAAATCTACAGAATTAAATGGATACTTTATCATTACATTCTGAATAATGAATGGGTCAAAGAATTCATTTCTATATGAAAGAAATGATAATAAAACAATATGGCATTTTTTTTTGGATATATATAAAGAAGACATAGAAAAGGGATACCTAAGAACTTTCCCTAAATAGAAAAAGGATTATTGCATTGAATATGTAATTAGTTAGCTATAAAATCAATCAATTTTTAAAAAGCAGAACTTTTTCAGATATCATAGATAAAACAAGAAAATAACCTTTCCAAGTCATGCTTACTCCATTTACTTAATATTTCCCTATTATATAGTATTCACAACTACAAACAATCCTTTATATGTGACCTAATTAGAACAGATGACAGAAAAAATTAGATATAAAAAAGTAGAAAGAAAATCACCCCTATCCATAAAGAATTTGAGACAATTAATGGCTTCAGCAATGTAGCACAAAAACATCAACAATATTTCCATATCACAATAATAATGTCCAAGAAGAAATAATGGAAAAGAAAATTCCATTTGAAATAACTCCAAAATGTATAAAATAGCCAAGTCAATCCAGGAAGATCCCCTAAGAAAAAAAAACAAATATTTTAAAAAATAATGTCCTTAACAATTAGAGGGATATTCATTGTTTACTATTGAGCCTTAATGATGTAATAAAAATAATTATGTTACTTTAATTAATTTGGTATTCTTACAATAAAATTGTCAGAGGGGATATTTTATAGAGTCTGACAAAATAAGAAAAAAATTATTTGAAGGGGAAAACTGTTCTTAAATCTCAAATAAAAAAAAAACCTAGAGAAATGAAACTGAATAATTGTTTTCAAATATTATAAGAAATTATAATTATTATAATAATTATTATAATTATTAGATTAACTACTTCATTATATATCCACATATATTTTTATTATGTAAAATTAAGGCAGTGAATTATTTTTTACAAAGAAAATATCAGAATAAATTGAATATATCCTGGTTTTCAACAACCCTCCCCCAAAAAATAATTAGTAACAAACTATTAAAAAAAAGAATTCAGCAGAAGTTTAAGACACCATCTTGCTTGGGAATACAATGACCTCAAATTGGATATATGATATCAAGATTAAAGTCATATTATAGGAATAAAAAAAGAATAAAATTAATTATATATTTATATAAATTGAAAAAAAAATTACATGAGCAATATTTATAATAATATAATTAAGATAAACAGAAAAGCCAGTTTTTTTTAGAAAGTGGAATTTTGCATCAAATATCTCAGATTTGAATCCAATATCAAAGAAATATAGGGATTGACATAAATGTAGAACTTCAAGAGATATTTCCTAATAAATAAATAATCAAAGCAAAAATAGAAGCAAATGGTTTACAAAAAGAAAAACAAACTTAACAACTATTAGGAAGTTTTTCATAATGATTAATAATAAGAGAAGTGCAAGTCAAAATAACTATGAAGTTTTACCCACACCTGCCAAGTTGACAAACAAAATGACAAAAAATAGAAATATTGTAAGTTGAGGGGACGGAGGGTTGTGGATACCAAATATGTAATATTCTATATAGTATGATAATATCTTTTCAGTAGAGCTGAGAATTATTCATTCCATTATGGAAGGAAATGTTCAACTATGCTTCCTAAAAAGGCTTCCTAAATTATACAATGCCCTTTGACCCAGTGTTCCCACCACTAGTAATATTCTCCAAAGATGGGAAATAATAAAAGAACATAAGAACAATGCCAGATACACCAAGGGTCAAAGCAGCACTTTTGCTGTAATAGCAACTGAAATAAAGATGATGTCCATCAAGTGTGGAATAGCCAAACAAATTATAAGGAGGATTATTATGTCATAAGAAAGGCTGAATAAGAAGAATTCAGAGAAGTTGAGGAAGACATATAGATTGATGCAGAGTAAAGGAAATGAAGGCAATAAAACAAGATATATAATGACTGAAACACTGGAATGGAAAAAAAAAGAAACCTATAAAAATGGAAATGAAATGAAATTATAGGAACCAAACCTAGTCTGAAAAACAGATGAAAAAGCATACACTCTATCCTCATTTGTTTTTGGGAAAGGTGGGAGACTGGGAAATGTGAAACATAGCACATACTATCAGCCATTAGTGATTTGCTAGTTTTTCTGAACTGAGATATTTTGTCTGTTTTTTGGTTTGTCATTTCTTCATTGTAAGAGAAGATTTTGGGGATAGGGGAATAAGGAGAGGTATACTGAGAACAAAATGTAGGCAAATCAATAAAGTAATTACACACACATATTAGGGGGAAAAAACTTCAGGATCAGTTATTTCACTGATATATGAACTTCCTGTACTGATGAGAAAACACATCCACTCCATATTTTATTAGGTGTTCTACCTGAATTACTCTTACTGAAATATTTCTCTGTCTACAGAACTACATCTATATCTATAGAATTATAACCATTTCTCTTTGTTTCTATCTATGTCTCTATCTATTTCTGTCTCTAACTCTGCATCTAACAGTCTCTGTGTCTCACTCTCTGCTCTCTCAATCTCCCCATCTCTATCTGTTCATGTGTCTGTCTGTCCCTTCTTCCCCTCACTCCACTGCTGGTAGCCAGTCTAATACTGTGGCACCTCTGTACTTAGTGGTATCAGCAATTGGACAATATGCATAGAATCTATTCGTCAGATATATTTTCGATATTCACAGGTCTTCAAGTTGGTCAGAATTTGGATTCTTCTAGCTTAACCTTCAAGGAGCAATGGCCATCTCCACACACTAAAACACCAGAAAAAATGATATAAAGATGCATCATTGGTTCAGATGATATGTATCACATAAATCAAGTGATGGAGGATGATGAAAATACAGAATATTCATGTTCAGATTTATTCCCTTCAGATATTACTTATTTGCAGAATAATCATGTGATTTCCTAATTATTTTTCCACTTGAAGATTACCAGATGTTCCAAATTATATAGTGACCTCATTTGAAAGTAGTTTCCAGGAACAGAAGGCTTGTAAATCTCAAACTCTCTATAAGACACAAAATAAAAATCACATAATGAAAGCAGGTCATAAATCAATCTACAATGCAGGATCGAAGCCAATCAAAGATATACAGCCTCAATGTAGAACTCTGGATCTCCTCCAGTATTTGTTTCATCCCTAGATTGTTTGGGTTAGTGGTCACAAAATCTTAAATCTGTCTATCACAAAAGCCCTCTTTCCCTGCCTACCTTTGTAGAATATTTGTGGATTAAAGGGCCCTACGTGGTACCACTATATCATCTAGGAGAAGCAACCCCTCTCTACTTAGTAGGGTAGAGGGAGTTTGGATTTGGATTAAAATTCTCACTCTGTAGTTAACTATCTGTGTGAGCTTGATCCAATCCCATCAAGTCCCTGATACTCAGCATGATCATTGGTGAAATGAAGGACTTGGTCCTAAATGAGATCTACAGAATCTTCTATTTCCACTCCAATGATCCATTTGTTTTTTTTTTTTTTTTTTTTTTTTTTGCTAATAGAATATAAACTCCTTGAGGGTAGGAGCTGCTTCTCGTTATCTTAGTATCCCTTGTGCCTAGGGCAGTGCCTGGCATATAGTAAGTACTTGATAAAGGCTTGCCAATTGAATCACTTAACTTCCTTGTACTTCAGTTTCTTCTGTAAAACGAGGAGGGATGCTTGTCATCTGAGGTACTTCTTGAGCTCCTAGGTTGAGATACTATGATACTATGATTGATTGATGGTCAGTTCCCTCTCTAGGACTACATTTTGAAAAAGTTGGGGTGCAAATTGAAGAAAATATTAAGCATTACTTTAGGAAGGGAAAAAGAAATTTCTATTTTAATTATTCTGATTGACCTACTTGAAAGGAGAAAGAGGTTTGTGTGGATAAAAAGGGAAGTCAATTTTCTTGACTGAAAATCTGACAGAGAACAGATGGCCTGGCCTCCCATGCAGAATTTGTTGGAATTTCCTCCTCATGCTTTGTTTTAATTCAGGAGGAGGGAGTTTAATATATGTACAGAGAAGGAATGTTCATTACTTTACATACACCTTCAACAACATTCTACATTGATTAAACATCTATTTTACACATGCCATGACCCCTGCCTTCTGTCAAGAACTCATCATCCTTGATGGCAAGTATCCTGAAACCTAGGATACAAGCAACCCCAAGAAAATAAGGCAGGACTCAGCAAGTCTGTTGGAGGAAGCAATTATCTCCATCTATGGGATATAGAAGCAACACTGTCCTTGACTTCCTATGCTTAATATCTCAGATTCTTCAAAGCATCGCTCAATTCATGAGATCTGTTCCAGAGATACTATCCTAGGCAAATACTCACAGCACTGGAAATATCATCCAGGTGTCCCCCCACTAATATATATCTCTGCTAACTCAAGTTCTTACTGGGTTCTCTTCTTTATCTCCTTCTGGTCAAAACATTCAGCTCTACAGCCACAGTGAAGTCTAGTCTAAGAATCAATGCTGGGGATCAAGTCCAACTTGTTTCAAAGACACCAATGACAGGAGATAGGCTCATACCCACATTAAATCTACTGGCAGCAACTACTGACCTCTTATTCTCATAATGCAATATCCCACCTCACTGATGGCATTTCATTCTTCAGAAGCCCATTTTTTTGTAGAGGGAGACAGAATAGATTGTAATGATAAAAAGCAAGCCACGTCAATAAACTGTGTAAAGCTTTATAAAGTGCTTTTCCCACGACAAACCCATGAGACAAAATAAGTATTATCCTCATTTTTAATAAGAAAACTGAGTCTCAGAGTTGGAGTAGTTTGCTCATTACCACTTAGTTAGTGAGTGTCAGAATTGGGAAATGAGCCTAACCTGAAGTCCAATTAGCTTTCCTTTCTATTACGCCTCAAAGAACTCTAATCCAAATTAACTTTATTAAGCACATATCAACTGAGATCAATTGAGTAAAAAATTTATTTCCAACTAGGAAATCAGAGAAAGTTTCATGAAGAAGTAAGAATTTGAATTAGCCATGGAAAGAATTGTGAGGATGATAATAGGTGGATAGGTTAAGAGTATTTGTGGAACAAGAAGCTTTGAAACCCAGAGACAGTGAAACAGGGATGAAGAGGAGCAGGAGCTGGTAGCAATGAGTTATTCCATTGGCCTAGAGCATGGCTTAACTTGATGGGGAGTGATAGGCTAGGAGATATGTCTATCACTGTAGATTGAATTCTTAAGGATGCATTGAATTTCAGGTGATGAAACTGATTTTATTCTAAATATTACAGGGATCCATGGAAGGGTCTTTATTTGTTTTTAAATATAACTCTTGAACCCTCTCTTATGTTCTTTTGTGGATGTGGCAATTTCCCCCCCTTTTTTCTATTTTGCATTTGTTTAAATGAATAGATACTTTAAAAAAAGTATAAAGTGTAAAAAAAAAGACAGAGAATTCCTTTGAAGCTTCTATTGTGTCCCTTAGAAACTCCTAGTGAAATTGAAGGGAGTCACATAAAGAATTACATTATATTATACTTATATTATTTTATTATAATTATATTTATATTATAATAAATATATTATACATAATTATATTATATTATAATAATCATTGACATTTGTATGAGGTTTTATGGGTAACAAAGTGTTTTGCCCATGTGAAATGTACTCCCTCCTCCCCTGCCCCCACCAATCCCCTCACTCCCTCTGGCGTGCTCAGTGATCATTACAGTCCATCATGGCCTTGCCTCCACTTCAAGTCCCATGATTGAGCTGACACTTGAAAGATGTACAAAAAGGATGATCATTCTACCCTGCTTTGACTTTGAAATATGAGGATGACCCCTTTTGTCTATTGACTTTCCTAATTAGAATGTAATTTTTTTTTTGAGGGCAGGGACTATCTTTTTGTCCTTGTTTGTATGTATATATGAGCATTTCAAATAGTGCCTGGTACATAAAAAGAGCTTAATAAATGCTTGTTGATCTTCTTAGCTAGGCACAGAAAGTTTGGAAGTGATGGTGGCTGCTTTATACTTAGCCCCATAGATCCATGATCACAAATTTTATCTAGACAAACCTATGACTTTCACTGAGCCATTTATCTTTTCTTTCATTTTCTTCCTCAATTGGATGACTAAGTAGTTTCAAGATGAATAAATCCAAGTGACCATGTGAGTGCCAGAGAACTACGAGATAGGGGCTACTATTACAATTGTGCCATAGCAAGAGAAGTATTGGTGATGAGATCCTGAATGAGGGGTGTGATGGACAGAAAGAAATTGAAGCATTGATAAAAATTGTTCCCTGGGCAGGCAGGAAGAAGGTTCTGGTAATCCAGATCAGTTTAGTTCTGTGGTCGCATCCTCTGGAGGTAATCTAGTTAGAAATCCAAGATATGTCAAGTCCCTTAAGGTAAAATTTCCCTATAAAACAGTCTCCTTTAGGTTAGTACACCACAGCAAATTTTTTTTTTCTTTTAAATTTTATTTTATTTAATAATAACTGTGTATTGACAGAATCCATGCCAGGATAATTTTTTTACAACATTATCCCTTGCACTCGCTTATGTTTCTTTTTTTCCCCTCCCTCCCTCCACCCCCCCCCAAGATGGCAAGCAGTCCTATATATGTTAAATATGTTGCAGTATATCCTAGACACAATACATATTTGCAGAACCGAACAGTTCTCCCGCTGCACAGGGAGAATTGGATTCAGAAGGTAAAAATAACTCGGGGAAGAAAATCAAAAATGCAAATAGTTCACATTCATTTCCCAGTATTCCTTCTTTGGGTGTAGCTGTTTCTGTCCATCATTTATCCATTGAAACTTAGTTAAGTCTCTTTGTCAGAGAAATCCACTTCCATCAGAATACATCCTCATGCAATATCATTGTCGAAGTGTATAATGATCTCCTGGTTCTGTTCATCTCACTTAGCATCAGTCCATGTAGGTCTCTCCAAGCCTCTCTGTATTCATCCTGCTGGTCATTCCTTACAGAGCAATAATATTCCATAACATTCATATACCACAATTTACCCAGCCATTCTCCAGTTGATGGGCATCCATTCATTTTCCAGTTTCTAGCCACTACAAACAGGGCTGCTACAAACATTTTGGCACATACAGGTCCCTTTCTCTTTTTTAGTATCTCTTTGGGGTATAAGCCCAATAGAAACACTGCTGGATCAAAGGGTATGCACAGTTTGATAACTTTTGGGGCATAATTCCAGATTGCTCTCCAGAATGGCTGGATTCATTCACAACTCCACCAACAATGCATCAGTGTCCCCGTTTTCCCACATCTCCTCCAACATTCATCATTATTTTTTCCTGTCATCTTAGCCAATCTGACAGGTGCACCACAGCAATTTGTTTTGTGGTGTCTTTCCCCTTACCTCTCCTTCATGTGGCAGCTCTCCTAACCCCACTATGCCCTAGTAGCTAATTCTTTTAGGGAGCTAAATCCCTTTCATGATTTAGTTTAGGGAGAGTTTAGAATTGGTAATGGGTAGCAAAGAATATTTCAACTCTACTGTTCATGGCTAGCATGGCCTAAATGTCAGGGTTCTGAGGAAAAGTACAAACACTTCTGGAGAAAATATCAGGAATGTAATGTCAGGTTGGGGGAGTCAGGTCTATAAATCTAAGTGTAAGGTGCTTAAGAGGAAAAGGTCTAAAATGAAGGGAAGTTTTTTAAGGATGTGAGTTCCAGAGGATATCATTAAAGAGGAAGGTAAGGCAAGAATGAATCATGGGAAGAACAGGAGTGAAATGAATCTGATGAGAGAAATGAAAGTGGGGAGGGATAGAGGTGGGGTAGGGGTTATATATAGTTTTATTGTTGTTCATTCATTCAATTCTGTTTGATTTGTGACACCATTGGAGTTTTCTTGGTGAAGATACTAGAGTGGTTTTCTATTTTTTTCTCCAATTCATTTTACAGATGATAAAACAAAGGTAAATAGAAGTAAGTGACTTGTCCAGGATCACACAGTTATTAAGTGTCTGAAGCTGAATTTGAATTCAAGAAGATAAGTAGTCCTGCCTTTGGACCTGGCACTCTGTCTACTGTGCTATCAAGCTGCCTCTATATATAGTATAGGAAGCCATCAATTTATAAATGCGGGCACTGGGCAGAAAAAAGTGGGATGAGTATGAAATCAATAATAGTTGAGGGACAGAGGACCTTCTAAAACTCAGTAATTTCTAGGTATAGTGCTTTTTTTGTTTTGCAGGGGTCTTAGCTTAGTTTTTAGAGGGCAGTTGGTTCTTCTTTGAATAGATCTTGCCTCTGTTACTGACGAGGTAGTATTTGGGAAGTGGACCATCTAGGAGATGGGGGGAAAGAGCTGAATTTTTCTCCTCTCAGCACTTTTAGGTGTTAGACTGAAGAGGAGACTTTTAGCCAACTCTGCTTCACAATATGGCTCCTGGTAAATGCTGGACAGAGAATAAGCAAAGTAGAAGAAAGACTCCTATAGTCTGCTCCTTTCCACTCTTTTGGGTCCAGTAGCATCTGGATCAAAACTTCAATGCATCTTTGATCAATTGCATGCTCATTGTACCTTAAAGGTTGGTTTTCCAAAATGCTAAAGGGCTTTCCCCAGACCCTTGTTTATAATTCAAAAACAAAAGAAGACCTTATCAGTCTTTATTTTACAGAATCTATGATTTTTGGTCTCCTTTTTCCCCAAGGATTTTCTCATATCTACTTATTTGGACTTCAGCTGCAGGGGAATGAACAAAAATAAAGACTAGGGGAAAATATGCTGATTTTGATACTAAGCCATTCTTTACTAATTGAAAGAAAAATATGGTTCTCCCCATGGCCAAAAGTACTCCTCACATGAGGAGATATGCAATTGGAACACTATTCAAGGTCTCTGGAATGTTATTTCACTGTGGAAAAGTCACATCATCTTTTCCCACTTCAGTTTCCCCATCTGTAAATGGAAATGATGATGATAATAATTATAATAATTGTGAGCATTTACATAACACTTTAATGTTTCCAAAGTACTTCTCATATCACCTCATTTTCATTAGACTCCCCACAACAATCGAAGGAGTCAGTGCTATTTTTATCTACATTTCAAAGATAAACAAATTGAGGCAAAGAGTGGCTAAGGGACTTGCTAAAATCATGAAGTTAATAAGTGTTTGAGTCTGGATGTGAATTCAAGTCTTCTGCCTTTCAATCTAACACTTTATACCATCAAACTTGAATAATGCTAGAGCTACTTTTTTATGTGCTGGGGAATTGAGAGGAAGCTCTTTGTCAATATCAAAGTCCTCTTTTTAGACCTTAGAATTCAGAAAACTATTGCTTTCACTCTAGAGTGACTAATGAGGCAGCACTACTCTTAAATTCCGTGACATTATTATTTGATACTCCAATACATGTCCCAATGGCCATCATGAATATTTATTATTGTTAGTTTTAGGGAGTCAAATATAATAGATGAAGATGTAGAAAAAAGATGTTAACAGGTGTGAATTTCTAGGAATGAGAGAGGTCTTCTAAGATTTTTTTAAAAAATGTTAAAACCAGTGAGTTAACAAATCAAAAGAGGCTAACAAGATCTTTGAATTCAGTGAAAGGGTTTTTGAAACAATACACATAAAAGAAAATGTGAGTCTGTTCCACTCGTGTCTGCTGTGAAGACAAATAAAAGTAGCAAAATAAAAATAAAAGGTTGTATTTATATTGGCTTTAGGATTTACAAAGTTCTTTATGCATTTTATCTCTTTTGACATTTAGAATGACTCTGAGAAGTAGGTGCTATAATTATCCTCAATTTACAGATAAAGAAATTGAGGCAGATAGCAGTTAAGTAACTTGCCCAGAGTTATATAGCTAAAAAGTAATTGAGTCAGTTGTTAACTCAGGACTCCAAATATCACACTTTTTATTGCTACTTAGCTACAAATGATAGAGCAGAGAAGTCATAAAGATGGATCTACTACACTCAAGCATGGCCACTTGAAGCCATCCTTATGGTCAATCAAATTCAGCATACTGATTTTGATAATTTTGACTAGGAAGAAATGGATGGTAGGAAAGTGAAGAACACAGAGGAATGCATCAAGTCCTTGATGCAATACAATATGAGACGTGCATAGAGAAAGTATATTTTTATGTCAATATGGGAATTATATCTACTAGAAGAGATGATCTCTAAGATCTCCTTTAGTTCTTAGTCCTTTGACCTGATGACCCTGGGATGCAACTGGGAGCTTCAGATCTAGCAATTGGATGGCAAATGTTGATCTACAATGAATTGCATTGAGATTCAGAAATTTAAAGACTTCTCATCTGAATTAAAAGTGAAAGGAACCTAGAGACGATTTAGTCTAATCTCTTTAAAAATGGATATTCTTTGTTTTCATACTTGACTCTTGAGGTGTAAGAGGTAATAAGAAAGGAGTAGCACCTCTGATGTGGGGACTTGCTGAATCCTTTTCAAGGCTATTCATTCTCTTTCAATGTCTACTTTTCACCAAGTTCTGCAGCATGTGCAGTGACCACACCCCAATCAGACCATCTGATTAATTAAACCAGATTAGGGGTAAATAGTGGGCTTTCAACTTGTCAGTGAGTTAGGGAGATGTCCACCCCAAGAATATGAAGATGTCATGGACAGGTGAGAACAATTTGTGCTTAGAATTTGATCACACATGGAAGACACCAAGGTCATCCATTGAATCCTGGGTTGTTTCCAATCATCTTGACTTTTGTCTTGTCACTGGACTTTGATGACTCTGGAAGAGTGAGGCTGATGATTTTGTGTGACTCTGCCTCATTTAAATTCAATTCACATATGAGTCAAAATCCATGATGTCATTGATCTTCTTTGAAAATGAAAGGACAAACAACAACCTGACACTTCTCAATTATCTTCCCTTTGGCTACTTATAGAGACTTCCTTTGTAACAAAAATGCATCATCTATCATAACAAATCCATATAGGTCACGTCTAAATATGCATGCCTCATCCCACACTTAGAATCTACCACCTCTCTGCTGAGAGGAATTATGTTTTGCTCTCAGTGCTCTGAGGCCATGATTTGTCATTGCATTGATCAGATCTTTGGAGTCTTTCCATGTTGTTTGCCATTACATTATTGTAATTATGTAAACTGACTATTCTCTTGCTCTGGTTTCTTCTCTTTGCATCACTGCATAAACTATTCAGTGCTACTCTGAATTCTTCACTCAGCATTTCTTACAGAGCAATAACATTCTATTATATTCACATATGATGTTTTGTTCAACCATTTCTCAATCAATAGACATTCACTTTCTATTAAATTCTTAGCTACTACCAAAAAGTGTTATTATAAACATTTTTTTTTGTGGCATGTATGTGATCAATGCCTCTGTCTGACTTCCTTGGAATATGTGCTTTGTAGTGCTATTAAGATAACAAAGACTATGTACAATATAGCATCCTTTCAAATTATTTATTTAGTTTTAACATTTTCTTTTTAAATTTTGAGTTTCAGAATCTTTCCTCTGAGATTCCCTCCCCTGAGAAAAAAAATAATATATTAATTATACATGTGAAATTATGTAAAATATATTTCCTATTAGTCATATTACAAAATAACTCACACAAAAGAGAGAAAATTATACTTCAATTTGTTCCCAGATTTCATGTTCTCTCTCTGTGGTGGATAGCAATTTTTGATAGTCCTTTGAAATTGTGTCGGATCATTGTTTTCATCAGAATAGCCAAATCTTTCAAGTTGATCATCATTACAATATTGCTGTTACTGTGCATCATGATTTCCAGTTTCTTTTCACTTCATTTTGCCTAAGTTCATATATGCATTGCAGTGTTGTTCTGAACTCTCCCCATCTGTCATTCCTCATAGTACAATAGAACCCCATCACAATCATATGCTACAACTTATTCAGCCATTCTCTAATTGATAAGCACCCCCTCAATTTCCAATTCTTTGCCAACATAAAAAATACTACTATAGATATTTTTGTAGATATAAGTCCTTTTCATTAATTTCTCTGGGGATACAGATCTAGTATGACGTTTTATAACCTTTTGCGCAGAGTTCCAAATTATATCCTAGAATGGTCACGCCAGTTCACTAATCCATCAATAGTTCATTCATGTACTTATTTTACCTTATCATATCTAGCATTTGTAATTTCTGGTAAATATTTTAATTTGTCTTTCTCTAATCAGAAGTTATTTAAAGCACTTTTTATATGCTTTGATTTTTTTTTTTTTTGAAAACTGCCTGTTTATATCCTATAACCATTTATCAATTGGGTAATTCCCCTTCCCCCATATAAATTTGACTCAATTCCCTATTGGGAATATACTTAAGAAATAAGGCCTTTATGGGAGGAAATTGTCATCAAATTAAAAAAAAATATTGTCTATGGCATATTAGTTCCCTGATTTTCTTTTTTAGTTAGGTCTAGTTTTACTTCTGTTTTGTCTCAGATCATAATTGCTATGCTTGTCTTTTTTTTAAAAAATTTAGTTGAAACATAATAGATTTTTCTCTAGGTCCTTATTTTAACTCTGTATATGTCTTTCTGTTTTAAGTGTGTGTCTTATACACAATAATTTGTAATCCATCATATTATCCTCTTTTGTTTTATGTGTGATCTCAAACCAATCACACTCACAGTTATGATTACTAACTATATATTTCCCTCCATTTTATTTTCTTATGTTTATTCTTCTTGCTTTTCCTCTTGTCCCTTCTCAAAAGTTTGTTTTGCTTCTGATCACTGCCTTCCTTAACCTGCCCTCCTTTTAAATTACTTTTCCCTATAAATCTTATGCCTTTCCCCCACCATTTCCTTATTTAGTAGATTTCTATACCCAACTGAGTGTGCATGTGTGTATATATAGATATAGACATAGTAACCTATATCTATATATTTTTTCCTCTTTGAAACAGTTCCAATGAGACTGAAATTCAAGCATTGCCTGCCCTCTCCTATTTCCTCCTCTGTCATAACAATTCTTCCTTGAGTGCCTTTTTTGTGTGAGAAAAAAATTCCTCTTCTTCCTCTCATTTCCCTCTTCTTCCAGTGCATTCCACTTTCTGGAGGAGAGATCATCCTAATATGTTCTCTGTCTGTGTATATTCCATCTAATGGCCCTAATAATGATAAAGTCCTTTTTTTTTTTATTTCAAGTTTGTTGTATATTTCTGTTTTCCTATTCAAATGCTTCCATGATGATCTGGATTAGCAAAATCTCACATTATGATCTCTGAAGTCATGTTTCTTTGCACAATACAGATGTTTATCACTGAAAAACACCCTTCTTTTTAAAAAAAATAATAGCTTTTTATTTTCAAAATATATATAGATAGTTTTCAACATTCACCCTTACAAAACTTTATGTTCTAAATTTTTCTCCTTGTCCTCCTCCCATTCCCTTCCCTATACAGCAAGTATTCCAATATATGTTAAACATGTACAATTCTTCTATACATATTTTCATATTTAAATGATAAAGTTCTAAGGTGTTAAAGGCATCATTTTCCCATGTAGACATGTAAGCAGGTTCACTTTATGAAATCCCTTATGATTTACTCTTTAATGTTTATCTTTTTATGATTCTCTTTGGTCTTTTTTTCAAATGTCAAATTTTCTTTTGAGCTCTGTTCTTTTTTAATCAGGAATGTTTGAAAGTTCTCTATGTGATTAACTTTCTACTTTTTCCCCTAAAGATATACTGTTTTGTTGGGTAAGTGATTTTTTTTGGTTGTAATCCTAGCTTCTTTGCCTTCTAGGATATTTTCCTCTAAGCCTTTAAATTCCTTTAAATGTGGAAATTGCCAAATCTTGTGTGATCCTGATTCTGGGCCTAGAATATTTGAATTGTTTCTATCTGACTGTTTAAAATAATTTTTTCTTGATCTAGGAGTTCTGGAATTTAGCTATAATATTCCTGGAAATTTTCATTTTGGAATATTTTTCAGGAGGTAATCAGTGCATTTTTTCCATTTCTATATTATCCTTTGGATTGAAAATATTGGGACCGTTTCCTTAATAATTTCTTGATATATGATGTCTAATACTCCTTCTTTGACATAGCTTTCGGACAGTCCAATAATTCTTAAGTGATCTTTCTGTATCAATTGTTTCCATATCAATTGTTTTTCAAATGAATTGTATGTCACATTTTCTTCTATTTTTTTCATTGTTTTGACTTTGTTTTATGGTTTCTTGATGCTCATAGCATCATTAGCTTTTACTTGGCCAATTCTAATTTTTTTTTCAATTATAGCTTTTTATTGATAGAACATCTGCATGGGTTATTATTATTTTTTTTTTTTACAACATTGGCCCTTGCACTGACTTCTGTTCCAACTTTTCCGTTCCCTCCCTTCACCCCCTCCCCTAGATGGCAGGCCATATTATACATGTTAAACATGTTAAAGTATATCTTAGACACAGTATATGTGTGCGGATCTATAGTTCTCTTGGTGCACAAGAAAAATTGGATTCTGAAGGAAAAAATAACCTGGGAAGAAAAACAAAAATGCAAGTAGTCTACATTCATTTCCCAGTGTTCCTTCTCTGTGTGTAGCTGATGCTGTCCACCACTGATCAATTGGAACTAACCAATTCTAATTTTTAAGAAATTATTTTCTACAGCGAGTTATTGTACTTCTTTGTCCATTTGGATAATTATGCTTTTTAAGGAGTTTATTTCTCCAATGAATCTTTGCACCTCCTTTTCCATTTGACCAATTCTGCTTTTAAAGGAGTTCTTTTCTTCAGTATTTTTGTGCTTTAACCAATCTGTTAATTATCTTTTCATAATTTTTGTATTACTCATTTCTTTTTCCAAAAAATTCCAAAAAAACTTCCTCCTATAACTCTTTTCTCTTTCTTTAAACTCTTCCAGGAATTCTTGCTGACCTTGGGTACAATTAACATTTTTATTTGAAGTTTTGCTTGTATTTATTTTCATATTCTTCTCCCCTGTCCAAGTTTATCTTGGTCTTCCCTGCCACTATAGTAGCTTTTTAATGTTCAAGGATTTTTGTTTATTTGTTTTATTTTTTATTTTTTGTTACTTGTTCATTTTTCTTATCTATTTCTTTACTTTGAATTTTATGTTAGTTTTGGCTTTGCTCACTTTGGGGTGGATAGGTGGTGTTATTTTGGAAGAAGTGTTGTCACTGCTCTCTTGGTCTGCACTCTGGTCAGGATGGACCCTTCTCCCTTCAAGCCACAAATGCTAGAGCTCCTCTTGACCCTGAAACTATAATCAGGTCCTCTTCTATTCTGCAGCCACAAGATGTAGTCTTCTTCTTGGTCCTGAAATTTTGACCAGGTGCCATGTTATCTTATGCCTGATCACAAGCACTCCTCTTCACTCTAAAATTGTGATCCAGAAGTAATTATGGACAACAGAGTTGCCAATCAGTGTTAGCTGCAATAGTGCCAGCAAAGGGTTCCCTGTGATCTTTTTCTGATCACTTGTTAGGGCTCCTTACCACTTCTGGGCTGAGAATTTTTTGCAACATTTGCTCCTCCTGCAGCTACTATCTTGGCTGCCTCCAAGATGCCGTCTTATGGGTCTATACCCACTCTGGTGTTATAGACCTTTCCAATGGACCTTCTAAGTTGAGTTTAGTTGAGTTTAATAGCATTATCTATTTTGTATTTTATGATTCCATCTATCACTTGTTTAGTTAAGAATGTTCTCCTTAGTCTTAGTGTTTATTCACTTTTTTGGTAATATAAAAACACATTTGGCTAGCATATCCATTTGGTGCTCAAAATACCACATAGTATAAACTTTTGCTTTAAATCTAATTTCTGCCTAAATGTTTCCCAGCAGTTTTTGTGAATAAAGTGTCCAGGCCCCAGCGGTTGTTCTTAGATTTATCAAATACTAAATACTATGTGTAGGTACTTCTAGATTTTGTTTACCTCATATGTCCAACTCTATATTTTTATAGAATTGAAAAAAGATGCACAGTGATTTGCCTCAATTCATAAAAATTTCAACTGGGAATATAATTTAGTTTTTCTAATCCCAAATTTAGTGTCCTTTCCACTACAACACAATGCCTTTATATATTAATTTAGAGTGCAATCAGTTACATATTAACACCATAGATTATGCATGTGAAGAGGGAAAAAGGTGATTCAGTCATGCTTCACCTGCCAGAGATATCAATCAAGCAATACCATTTTATCTTGTCGGTGGAGAATAATCATCACATTTTATGTAATACTATTCCTTCTCACCCAACATACCATGATTTTAAAAAATATTATGGCATATAGGCTCAATAAAGTTTAATTATATCATACACAATAGATAAATAGATGGATAGGGAGATGGAGGGATATTGGAGAAAATTTTTAAATAGAGATATATCATAATTTATTGAAGTCAGCTTTTGATTTTATTAACTAGTCATTTGAAAATTTGTATAGAGTTTTGCCACAAGACTATTTTGTATATATTTTGTAATCTTCTTACTTTTGGAGAAGAAACTTTATCCATCACCCATGTGCACAATGAAAATAACAGATTAATCCTTAGCTATGCTGAAATTTGACATGTCATTGCTCTTGTTCCAATTATTAACTGTGACGGTGATCTTATAAAATGCCCTTGTGAAACTAATTTGTTGATAATGAATTTCAAGTACGGACTAAGTCTAAAAGAAGGTCTATTGCTCTTCATTCCATATTTAATACAATTATTACTTTGAAAGAACTGATAAGTTTGGTGAAATTGAATTAATTTTCTTTTTAGTTCCATTTCTTTGTAGTGTTTTATCTTTTCATTCACAAAAAGCAAAGTATTCATTTTAGATGATTTCAATTAAAAGTATGCTTATACAATCTATTATCCATTTGGAAAGAAAAAAAATACTCATATTTTCAAGGTGAAATTCATTTTGCTAAAAAGCAAAAATTCTACACATTTAATGCTTTCTTCAAATGGGGAGGTTATCTTTTGTTTTGGAAACCAATTGCCACCTCTTTTAGTTAGCATGTCCTACTAATCTGGAAAGAAGTCAAGCAGAGACCTGGTCATAGACCTTATTATTATTGTCCTAAGAAAAATCTAACTAAGTGTAGGGAGGCTCATTACCAGGTTTAGCTACAAAATGATGAGTTTGAGAGCAGGAGCAACTTGAGAAGACTGTCTACTAAATGCTGATTTTTAAGCTATGAATCAGAAGAGGAAATACTCCCTTCTACATAATCAGAAATACCTGAAACAGTAAAGAAGGAACTGGATGGCTTGGTAAGCATAGAAGACTGGGCTATGATCAAGGATACTTGTTTTACATCACTATCTAATAAAACTTAGGATCATAGTGCATATTGGCACATTCCCCTGCTTTTTTGGTACTTTTACTGGTTTTAAATAAACTGCTTTACTAGATTGACATGACCAGCAAGATGGAAGATGGGTCATTTTCTGCAAACCTCTTCTACTATTCAAATTAAGCCAAAGAATCATTGTAATAGATTTACCACGATGACAGATAAACCCACAAGCAAGTTAAGAGCTTTATCACATATTACCAGAGAAATTAATGACCTATAGGTCTCAGTTAGTGCCCATCCTTAACCCTTTTCCACATACCCAGAATAGAAAAATCACACTCAAACTTGAATGGGGATTAGCTCTGGGGTAATAAGTCTCTAAAACTGTAGGAGTCTCCTGAAATCTGACCCTCATGATTCTCATTCCACAAGAAGTGCAAGTTGTTGATCCTCTCCAGCTAGATGAAGAAAGTGAGAGCAGAGAGAAAAATTAGGGAAAAAAAAACTCTATATCAGACTTTAAAGAAAAGAGTCTGGAAAATTAGTTGAAGACAGTCCACATTCACACCAACTTCTTATCCAATTGGTTGCTCAGGGCAGGGGAACAGGCCAAAAATACATCATATTCTTTATGAGAAGGCTGAGGAAACATTAAGAATTGAGAATTAAGGGTCAGAAAGGGAATAAAAGTAGAGTAACAAGGAAAAGTCCCAAACCACCAAGGATATCATGATAAAAATATTCACAAAAGTCTAAGCACACAGCAGATAAATAGAAAAGATAATAAAAATATAATGAACGATGTATAAAAATTATAAAGCAAAATAAAAAGAATATCTAACAAAGGTTATAGTATGATGAAAATCAATGAATAGCACTAAATGAAAGGCACAACATGGTAAACATCCCAGAGGGGGGAAAAATATTTACGAATGGATTGAAAGAGAAGTAAAATTAATAAAAGAAAAAATAGGAATGCATTTGGGTTAAAATTAAAGTTTTCAATACAAAAATAATAACTCTCAAAGTAAAACAAACAACCTCCTACCAAATTAAGAAAGTAGGAAAAATTGAATTGTGAGAATTGTGAGAAATAAGAAGACACTATGAGACAAAAATTTGTAGATTTGATAGACAAAAGTACTGAATGTGTAGGAAATTTAGCAGAAAAGAATATGAAGTCAGAACCCTAGACTGTCCATTTATCATTCAACAAAATTTTAGTATTCAACTCCAAGATATGAAGTACCATGCTAAAAACTGGAGAGACAAAGGCAAGACTGAATCAACTTTTGCTCTCAAGGGGCTTACTTTTTTTTTTTTAACCTTTCATCTCCAAATTCTCTCCTTTAAGTTCTATCCCAATTGAGAAAACAAGAAAACCAAAACCTGTTGTAAACATGCATAGTCAAGTAAAACAAATCCCTCCTTTTATCAAGCCATTCATATCTATCTATCTTTTGATCTATCTATATCTATGTACATACATATGCATGTATATGTCTACTCTAAGTTTGTCATCTCTTTATCTGGAGGATAGCAGTATATTTCATCATAAATCTTGAATTGTTGATTATTTTGTTTAGTAGTTCTCCTGGTTCCAAGTAACTTAGATTCTAAAGGTGAAGACAATAGAACACAAATCAGTGCATACAGAATACATACAGAATGAAGATAAAGTAGGTGGGAAAGGTGATTCCCTGGCAGAAGTACCAAGAAAAGCTTCATGGAAAAGGTAGTAATTGAGCTGCATTATAAAAATATTTTTTATTGATAACTTTTGTTTTTTCTTGGGAAAAAATTCTTCCAGTATCTCTTCCCCTCCCTTCTTCCAGAGTCACCACATGTAACAAATAATACTTTATTTTGTTTTCAATCTAAATCTTCAATACATTTTTCCATCCAACTCCTATTCCTTATTATTTAATATTCTATTTTTCCTGTTTACTTTTAAAATACATTTTACATTTGTTTTTAAAAATTTGAGTTCCAGATTTTCTTTCTTTTTTCTCCCTACTGCATTGAGAAAGCACATGTGAAATTATATAAAACAAATAATATTTTAAAGAAAAGAAAGAAAAAAAATCCTCCCACCCAAAATGAAGAAAACAAAAGCCTAGACATCATCTTCCAACATATCATAAAATAAAATAGATTTCTGAGAACAAGAGGACAAATTTAAGTATAAATAGAAAGGACCTAGAGATCTTGAGAGAAACTCTGAAATGAAAACTCCTAGCAATGCCATAGCCAAAATGCAGACTTTTCAGGTTAAAAAAAAATACAGCAAGTAGCCACAAAGGAAAATTTCAAGTACCAGGAAACTATTCTCAGAATAATACCTGATTTATCCATCACCAATTTAAAGGAATGGAGAGTTTGAAATACCATATTACAGAAGGCAAAAGATTTGCAACAGAACAGGATGATGATTAAGAAGAGGGCATTAGGAGACTGTTATTAGCTTTGTAGAGAGCAGTTTAGTTAAGTGATGAGAGTAGAAGGTAGATTGTGGGGGTTAAAGAAAGAATGAGAATGGGGGAAATTGACGCATCACCTGGAGACACTTCCCTCTTCCCCCAAAGGGTTTGACTGACAAAGAAAGAAGAAATAGAGATGTCCTACTAGTCATACCTTCATCAATGTCCTGATCTAGGATTTCTCTTTTTCAGCACTGCTTTCCTTATTCATCTTTCTAATTTATACCATCTCCAATTTATTATTTTTTTCCAACCAAGTTATAAGACTATATATTGACCCACCAACCACCCTCCCCTCTCTTATATATACATACATACACACATATTGATCAAGAAAAGGCATAATAAAGGAAGGTGATAGGCTGGGGTAGGGGAGAGAAAAAGTTGGGACAGCCAGATCTTCAAACACTAGGATACAAAGTAAATTTTAACAAATAATGACAAATGTTGCAAGAATAGAGGAGAAAAACTTTCAAAGCTAATAGGAATAATTAAGGATTATTCTGAATTCAAGAGAAATCATAGAGATAAATTATAATAATATCATCTCCAAAGAATAAGAGTTCAGATTGTTACCTAAAAAACAAAAATAAGACTAATCATCATGGAAAAAAATGTCTGTTTAATAAAAAATGGTATTTAATTCATTCCTGAAAAAAAATATTCTTGAGCAGAATGTTGGATTATCATTATGTGACCCTGAGCAAGATGCTCAACTTCTCAGAATGAGTTTCCTCATCTATAAAATAGAAATAATTATAGGTCCTTTGGGGTCTTAAAATTTGGAGTTCCAGATTCTCTTCCTTCTTCCTCCCTCCCCTCTCCACCTCCACAATGAGAAAGCACATGTGAAATTATGCAAAAAATTATGCAAAATTTTGAGTTCCAGATTCTCTTCCTTCTTCCCCTCACTGCAGTGAGAAAGCACATGTGAAATTATGCAAAAGATGAAATTCAATGATATATGTAAAGCACTTTGCATATGTTATACTCCTATAGAAATGTTAGCTTTATTATTTTATTATACTACTGCTGCTGCTATTGCTGCTGCTACTGCTAGCAACAGCAATAGAGGCAATGAATATATTGAATATAGAATAGAGAGAAGCATGGAAATGTGTAAAGTGATACAAGTTGAAGGGAGCTCAAAAAAACATTATACATGACTACAATATGAATGGAAAGAGTAAGCACAAACCAATTGACAATTATTGTTGCAAAATCATAAAGCATTAAGCATGGCATCAAAGAAAATGAGAAGTTACTGAATTCTGTCCTCCCCCACTTCTATACAGATGTGTGGGACACAATGAATGTCAGATTTCCCCCAAAAAAATACACTGAGCATTTCTGCTGACTTATTTTTTTCTCTTCTCTTTTTTCTTTTGAAAAATTCTTGTAATATGCTATGATTCTCTGGGAGGAGGTAGGAAAAGAATGCCAAAAGAAATGTAGGCAATTAAGCTACCAATATAAGTTTATTATTATTTTTTAGAGAAAAAAAAACTAAAAGAATGAAAGTGCTTTGACTAAGCAGTGTCATCAAGGCATTCCTGGCTCCTGTGAGAATCCAGAAAGCTACCTTCTGCTGGTTATGGAAGTTTCCCTGAATCTGACCTGAATGAACTGCCCAGGATATTTCTAGAATTCTCCCTTTAAGGTGCATTTACAGCTTGGAATCACTTTCTATCTTTACTGAGGAATTACCCATTATTTTATTTTATTTATTTAATATTTTTCCAGTTACATTCAAAAACAATTTTTTTACATGTGTTTTAAAAATGTTTGAGTTCTAGATTCTCTCCCTTATCTCTACCCACAATTAAAAAAACCACATGTGAAGCTATATAAAACATTTCCATAAAAGTAGAGTTGTGAAAGAAAAAATAGATCTTCTACTCTAATGAAAATAAAAACCCTCAAGAAAAATTAAGTTTAAAAAAGTGCAAGATAGAGAAAGAGAGAAAGTTTCATTTTGTATTCAGACACAATCAGTTCCTTCTGTGGGTATGGATAGGATTTTTCATTATATGGACTTCAGACTAGTCTTGGATGATTGTACTACTGAGAATAGCAAAGTCATGTATAGCTGGTCATCCCAGAACATTGTTATCACTTTGTGTACAGTGCATTTTACTTTGCTTGAATTCATGGAGGATTTTCCAGGTTGTTTTTTTTTTTTTTCTGAAAGCATCCTGCTCACCGTCTCCCATAGAACAATATTCCATCACAAACACACGCCACAGTTTATTGAACCATTCCTCAATTGATGGGCATCCCCTCAATTTTCAATGCTTTTTTTTGCCCTGAAAATATAGTTGCATGAATATTTTTGTACCTATAGGTAATTTTCCTTCTCCATTAATCTCTTTTGGTATTCGTGTCTAGTAGAAGTATTGTTAGATTAAAGGATATGCATGAATCTATAGCCTTTTGTCATAGATTATATCTTTTGATCATTTATCAATTGACGTGTGACTCTTATTTTTTATAAATATGACTCAATTCCCTCTATGTGTGAAACATGAGGCTTTATCAGAGAACTTGCTTTGAATTTTTTTTTTTACCATTCTCATGGTATTTCCCCCCATTTATTCTCTCTTTCCTTTCACCCTGTCCCTCTCAAAAGTGTTTTGGTACTGACCACTCCTTCGCCTAATATGCTTTCTCTTTTATCACTCTTTCTCCTCTTCCCATATGCTATTCTTCTTCTATTTTCCTTCTGCATATGATAGATTTCTATACCCCAATTGAGTATATATGTTATTTCCTCTTTGAGCCAATTCTTATGAGAGAATTCATCCACTTATGTTCTCCTCCTCCCTTTTGTCCTCCACTGTAAAAGCTTTTTCTTGCCTCATTTTTATGGCAGATAATTTGCACTATTCCAATTCTCCCTTTTCCTTTCTCCCAGTATACTTCTCTCTCACTCCTTAATTTCATAATTTAAAAAAAGATATTATCCCTTCATATTCAACTCATATATGTGCCCCCTGTCTCTATATATTCCTTCTAACTGTCATAATAATGGGAAAATTCTAATGTCATCCCATACTAGCCTCTTAATTACAATTACAATGCTTATTGGCAGAAATTTTAATAGTTGTATGATTTAAAATATATTTTTAGTAATTCCTGGTTACATTACAAGGGCAGAAGTAGGTGTGAATTCCTCAAAGTTTCAAACACACAAATGGACACTCATTCATATATTTCTGGTAGAATTATTCTCACAATATATGTAGATTACAAATATCTGCAAGGAGGACATCATCCCTAAATGGGCAAGTTAATCATGATTGAGGATGAAAAGTTCATTAAAACCATTTCATTCCAATCATTTGACAATCACCATGACTGATAGTCAAAATATGTCCATGTTTACTAAGAAGTCAAGCCAACAATGGCCAAGGAAAATTATTAGGAGAAACTTATTAATGGACTTAAGCTCATTAAATCCAATTTTGTCCAAAAGTTTGGCAAACTACATGCCTGAGAATCAAATATATCAGCATTTCCTAGAAGTTCCAATGAAAAGTGAATGAAGACAATTATTAGGAGAAACTCTACTAATGACCTGACACTTTTTGTAAATCTGATCCACAAACAATCCTCTCACTTATGCATGTGTTAAGGTTCAAGTTTGCAACTGGATAAATATTTACAATCTGTATATTATATGCAAAGCATTGTGTCAGGAATTGGGAATGCAAAAACACGAACTAAACAATACTTTAAAAATAACAATAGACTACATCTTGGAAATAGCCAACCAGTGATGTACTAATCTAAATTTAATATGCCTACAAAAGCAGTTTTCACATAAATCATGGGAGATAATCTATATAAAAGATGCACCAACACAGTCAAAATCACCGTATAGGCCACATAGATCTACGAATTTTCACCACATCACTTAAATTAACAAATAAAAAGCAATGATAAAATAGTCATGTGAAGAAATCTGAATATTAGGGAAAATATCTAGTAATGCAAAAGGAAGAGATGGCATTGGCAGATATCAATCTATATCACAAAATAGCAAAATGCAAAGACTTCTCGAGAGCAGAAAATAGTCTTAGTCCAGTCTTTTATATTACGTTTGCCATGTATTATAAATGAATAAACATTTTCAATATAACAATGATATCACTTCTCTCAATCTGTTAAGTTAGTACTTAGTGAATATCAGTTTCAGTACAAGGAAAATCTGGGTTTAGATTCTAACTCTAACATATACTGACTGTGTGCTCATGGTCAAGTTATAAACCCTCACAGAAAATTCTCTTAGCTTGTAAGTCATAAGTTAGTTGCTGACCTGCATTTTATAAAAGGGATTTCCATGCCAGGAATTCCCAATCTCAATGAAATGTCCAAAAAAGGAAAAAAAAATACTATGCTATTAAAAAATTAGAAGATATTCTGTCTTTCACAAGTATGTGTAGGGGCAGAACTCATTAAAAGATATGGAATAAAGGATCTTAAAAAACACAAGGTAGACAATCTTAATTATATAAAATTAAAAATCAATTTAACCAGAACAAGACAAAAAAATATATATGTATATATATATATATATATATATATATATATATATATGTGTGTGTGTGTGTGTGTGTGTGTGTGTGTGTGTGTGTGTGTATACACATCTATATGGAAAGAAATTGCATAACACATCTTTGAGAACTGTGTAACAAAAAAATCTATAGGAAACTGACACAATATAAAAAGTAAGGGTTAGCTCTCATTAAAACCATAGGTAAGCAAAGTAAATAAAAACAATATGCAAAAATTATATGCAAGTAGTAATTCTAAAATATCTTTGCCTGTGCATCAAATTTGCATATGTGGAAGCATTGCAATGAAATATTAGTTCACATCTGGTTGAGTTTTCAACTGGTTCAACCAAATAGGAAAATGACTTGGAATTCACAAGATCACATATTTAAAGCTGTAAGATACCTGAGAAATCACATAGCCCAATCCCCTCATTTGATGAGGAATTAAGACCCAAATCACCCAGGAAGTCATTAGGAGAGTCACTATTCACATGTAAAGGGAAATGGCAAGCCACTCCAGTATCTTTGTTGAGAAAACTCAAAATGGGATCATGAAGATTAATGACTAAAATGAATGAACAACAAAAATTCACATCTCTGTCTTATGCCTCTAAATTCAAGATGATGCATCTTAACAAAGTAAGAAAATTTACAAAAATAATCATTTCCTGTACTCAAGCAAACTCACTACAAGCTTTATGCCTAAGGAGGACAGCAACAAAAATGAAGACCCTTTTGGACAAAATTCTCACAGCCTCATTATCTGTAATAGCAAAAAAAAAAAAAAAAAAAAAAAAAAAAAAAAAAAAAAAAGGAAACAAATTACAACTCAAACATGAAGCAGCTGAACCAGAGCAATAACTAATAATTCTTGTACCTGAAGCAGAAATGGTAGGAGTGAGGAAATAGTCACAATTGATTAAATAAATAAATAGAGAAAATGTATTTAAATGCTTATTGTGTACAGAAGTTAGTCAGATCTCAAATGTAGTTGCATGAGTAAAGAGGGTAGCCTTACCAATAAAAAGCCTAGCTCTTGTTTCCTCAGGTATTAGATAGAAGATTAGATCACGGTTATGGGAACCTGGAAGTGATAGCTCAGAAAAAGGTGAAGGGGGAGATTTATACCATGGAGCTCAGGCCAATGAGTATTAAAGGGATGAAGTTCAGGAATCAAGGTCTCTGGATTCCTTTAAGAAGGAAAAAGCATGTCAGAAAAACAAAAAAACAAAAAACAAAAACAAAAACCAGGGCTCTAATGATGATTTTTGGTTGGCCTGACTTAGCTGTAGCTCTGGGTGGACAAATATGGTACTTGAATGTAACAGAATATAAATGCATAGTAAAGAATGATGATTATAAAGAGTTTAGAGAAAATTTGAAAAAATATGTATCAAGTGAGACAGTGAAAAAAGCAGAAATGGGAGAAGAATTTACCATACTAACAATATGATAAATAATGTGATCTCAGCAATATAAATGAAGGCACCATCTGGAAGCAAAAGAAATTAGGGACAAATACAATGGATAATGTTGGATCCAAATGACTGAAGTTTAGATACACATTTGTACCAATGATGCTGGTTAATAGTTATGTGTAAATTACCATTGGAGAATGTATTTTGTGATGTAGAGTGTGGAGTAGTGGCTTTTTTTTTGTTTATTTGTTTGTTTTTGGTTTGTTTTTTATGGTGATAGGGAAATCTTTTTTCCTTCTTTATTGGTAAGTGTCTTTTATGTCTAAATACAAAAGGGTCATGGCTGGGGTCTGTGATTTCACTAATATAGGGAACTTCATGGAAACCACTATCTTCTTTGCATTCAATTATCTTAGAGACTATTTGTAGACAGTTGCTTGCATATTGTCTCCCACATTAAGACTGTCAGGTCCTTGAGAGGGAAAAAAAAAGTATTTTGGTGTTGTATATCCCCACTATTTAGGATAATCCCTGACAGATAGATGTTACCTAATAAATGCAGGGTGACTTGACTTATGTACAGAGTTGAATTTTAGAATTTTAGCAGATCAAGTGACTTTTCCTGAATCGCACAACTAGTATTGATCAGAGGCAATGAGATTAGCTTTGAATAGAATGCTCCACTTGACATCAGAAAGACTTAGTTCAAATCATGTCTCGAATATTAACCAGCTGTATCATTCTGAGCAAGTCACTTCACCATTATCCATGTAAACTTCTTCATTTGTAAAATGGGGATAATAATGGTATTTACTTCCCAGGGTTGTTATGCGTCATGACACAATATTTGTAAACTCTTTGCAAACCTTAAAGTGCAACATAAATACTATTATTAGCAGAACAGTAAAAAGCATAGGAACAAATGAACCTTCCCTTAATATGGCAAACAATTTTTATAATTAAATATTGAAAAATCTGTAATGGAGAAATACTAGAGGTCTTTCCAATAGGATCAGAAGTAATAATAGCAATAATAATGATAAGCAGCAACATTTTTGTAACATTTAATGTTAACAAAGCATTTTACATATATTGTTTCATCTCTTTAAGAAAAAGTGAGATTGCTGTTGTCACCATTCTTATTCAATATAGTTAGAAAAATGCAGCTATTACACGAAGACAGAAAAAAAAGTTGAAGGAATATATTCAGCCAAACAAGAAACACATTTATCTCAATTTGCAGATGATAGGATGTTGTACTTAGAGAACCTTAGAGATTCAATTAAAAATAATTGAACAGTAACTTTAGTAAAGTAACAAGATATAAAATAAACATAGAAGAATCACCACTCTTTTTGTATATTACTAGCAACATTCATCAAGAAGGGATGGGAAAGGAAATTCCATTCAACATAGCTGGGAGTCTAGCAGTGAAGGCATAATCTGAACTAATATGGATAGGACTACAAAGCACTCTTTAAAGAAATAAAGGAAGGCATGACTAATTATAGAGCTATAAATTGCCCACATTTTAAGTTATATCAATATTATTCAAAAAGACAATATTTTAAAAATTAGTTTATAGATTTAGTATCTTACCAATTAAACAACTAAGAATTTATTTTTTTTTTGAGAAATAGACAAAAAATAATAACAAAATTCTTCTGGGATTAAAAACATTTAAGCTCTTAAGAGAAATAGTGGTAGTGAGTGGTAGTGGTGAAGTAGGAAGAAAAATGGTCTAGTAATAGCAAAACAGACTAAGACAGTAGTCATCAACATTGTTAGGTATATGTTTAAAAAAAAATTAGAAAAATTAACCAGTGGAATGGATTAGGTCAGCAAGACTTGGAAGCCATCAGAGAACACTGTATTACTTGATATATCTCAGGATACCAACTACTAAAGTTAGAAATCAGTATTTTACAGAAAGCTGGTGGGAAAATTACAAACCAGTTTGGCAGAAGTTAAGTAGCGTGAGCTGGCCAGTTAACTAGCATTTATTAAGCACCTGACACATTGTTAAGTGTAGAAAGAAAAGCAAAAAAAAAGTTCTGGATTCAAGGAACTCATAGTTTAATAGATGAGATACCATATATAAAGTTATGTATACCAGGTGTTTCACTAGATTAATTGGGTATACTAAAGAAAAGAAAGGCACAAGTTTTAAGTCTGTAAGGTAGAATTTTTAACTGGGACTTGAAGGAAGGAGGGAAGAGAAGAGAGAGAGATAATTTCAGGGAAAAGGACAGCCAGTAAAAAAGCCCATCAGGATACAAAATAGTGTGAGAAGAAAAGAAAGGAATTAGAGTTCCTGGATCATGGAGAAAAGTATAGAAAGACTGGAAATGTAGCAAGAAGGCAGGTAATGAAGGATTTGAAAAGCCAAACAGAGAATTTTAAATATGATTCTGAGGTAATAATCTACTGAACCTGATCTGAAAAGTGTACATATCAGACCTGAGATAAAGAAAGATCACTTTGGCAACTTCAAAGAATATATAAGAGTGAGGAGAGACTTGGGGCAAGGAGACTCCAACTTGCTACTGTTGTTCATCCTTCATTTTGAAAGAGGGCCAATGATATGTGGAGAGGTTTCTTCTTCAGTCATCAAAGTCCAGTGACAGAACAAAAATCAGCACAACTGATGATGGCCTGAGATGCAGTGGATGATCTTGGTGTCTTCATCAATGTGTGAGGTGAGGAGGATCTGCAGTAAAGTGGTGACAGTGTCAGGAGGAAGTATATGGAAAAGATGTCACAAAGATGGAAATGACAGGTATTGACAGAGTGGATAACAGGGATAAAAAATGAGATGAGGAGGACAACCAAGTTTTGCGCCTGGGAACTGGAAGTTTGATGATATTTCTTCTTCACAGTAATGAGGAAGTTAGGAAATTTGGGAGGAAAAATAATGAGTCTAGTTTTACACATATTTAATTTAAGATGCCTAGAGAATATTCAGTTTTAGATGTCTAAAAGAAGTGTGACATTTAGAGGTATCAATGGAGTCAGTTCCAAGAGCTAAAAAGTGCAGCATCTTTGACATCCTCATCAAATCTTATCAGTAAACATGCTGAAGATTGTGACATCATACAATTCATGGGGCTACCCAAACCTGGAGCCTGTGAATCACTTGATTTAAAAATGTGCTTTTGACAAGATACAAAAGCTACAATTATCCTGTCTCATATCTTTACTGCAAAGTCTCTGGGTAAACTTGGAGTTGTCTGCATCAGGGACTTGATTGTGAGATCTATACTACTGGCAAATATATTGAAGCTGCCTAAAACTTCTTGTGATGGATATCTTCTCCATGGGGTAGGGTGAAAAAAGAAAGATTATATATTTTGTGAAAGGGGAAGATGCTGCTAACAGGGAAGCCTGAATAGGCAGGCTTATTAGAAGAACAAACCAATAATCTCTACAATTGTCTCTAATAGTCTGTTAATGAAAATATTTGTTTATTTAAAAAAAATACTTCATTTTATGAGATTTAGCTCAATGTTCTAACCTGACAATTTTTTTTTCCTGAAGCAATTTGGGTTATGTGACTTGCCCAGGGTCTCACAGCTAGGAAGTATTAAGTGTCTGAGGTCAGATTTGAACTCAGGTCCACCTGACTTCAGGGCTGGTACTCTAATCACTGTGCCACCTAGCTTCCCCCTGACAGTATTCTTTTTTTTAATTATATCTTTTTATTTACAAGTTCTATGCTTGGGTAATTTTACAGCATTGACAATTGCCAAATCTTTTGTTCCAAATTTTCCCCTCCTTCCTCCCATACCCTCCCCAGATGGCAGGTTGACCAATGCATGTTAAATATGTTTAAGTATAAATTAAATCCAATATAAGTATACATGTCCTAACAGTTATTTTGCTATAGAAAAAGAGTCAGACTCTGAAATAGTGTACTATTAGCCTGTGAAGGAAATCAAAAATGCAGGTGGACAAAAATATAGGGATTGAGAATTCCATGTAATGGTTCATAGTCATCTCCCAGAGTTCATTCGCTGGGTGTAGCTGGTTCAATTCATTACTGCTCTATTGGAACTGATTTGGTTCATTTCATTGCTGGAGATGGCCACGCTTGACAATATTCTTTAAGGGTCTACCATCTTTTGGGGTCTTAGCTATCCCACCCAGCTTGGGTGGGAATATACTATCTTTGGCTTTACTCAATTAACAAAAATATTCAATTGTAGATAACTAAGCATAATCCCTAGGGAATCCCACTGGAAAACGGCTCTGTTGACATGACTACTGCTACCAATTACTCTTCCAGTTTGACCATCCAAACAGTTAAATCAATTAGATTCTTATTTCAACTAACCCATATCTCTTCATCTTTTCCTACAAGTATGATAAGAAATATAATATACTAAAAGTTTAACCAAAATTTAGGTAAACTGTATTCAGAAAACCCCTCTAATATACTACTGAAGATTAGCTAAGGTTGTTGGGAAAAAAGGGGATGTGACTTCTTCAGGTTGCCTTCATAAGGTTCTCTTCTTAATTGTTTATGAGCCATCTTTTTAAAGATCTTTTAAAGACAAAAAAAAAGCAGACAATTATTTAATATATTATATTAAACTAGCAGAGATATTAAACTACGACAAACTAGAGTATATCATATTAAACTAAGCAATAAAATACTTTTATAAATTAAATATATGTATTTTATTTATATTATAAATTATTAAATTTAAATAGAGAAAATATAAATATTATAAATATATTATTTATAAATAAATAAAATAAAATAAAGTTATAAATCTATATATCTATCAAGTAAAAGAGAAAAGATTTTACAATAAGTTTAAAACTAGACATGGTATCTGCCTGAAATATAATTTCTCATATTCTTTTTTGTAAGGTGCTTGATTAAGAGATTTCAATTGCTGATGCTTCACCTAGAAAAGGCCATGTTTACTAATTGTGAATAAAGGAAAATAGCTTTTCTTGTGCTGTTTTGATTAAATAAAATCATAGCTCTGTAATCTGTATTATATGTAATTATTCTTCTCATTTGACTGTCATTTCAAAAATGTATATTTTCTGATTATCATGAGTTGTTAGTTCTAGAAAACAAAGAACAAATGTCTGATATTCTCCTATATAACTTTCCATGACTAATTAGGGTTTTATTGGTTAAGTGGTTTCTTGGAATATGTTGCACATTAAAAAAATAATAATAATAGAAACCAGTAGTAACTTGATTAAAAGAGGTCAAATATAAAAGGGGCATATCTTAATTAGAAAATTGAACAGTTTTTTCCTCAATATAATAATCATTATGATTGGAAAAATGAAAATCTGTTATTCCAAAAAGGGGAAAGAAAATGGCCTAGCCATGCCAGATTTCAAACAATATTATAAAATGGTAATCATTAAAATCATCTGATACTGGTTAAGAAATAGAGGGGTGGATCAGAAGAATAGATTAAGTATACAAAACAGTAGCAAATGATGATAATGTTCTAATGTTTGATGAACTCCCCAAAGGACCTCAATTTTTTGATACAAGAACTCATTATTTGACAAAAACTGTTCGGAAAACTATAAAGGAGTTTGTCCAGAACTGGCATAGAACATCTTACACTGTATGTTTATATTCTATACCGAGATAAGATGAAAATGGGGACATGATTTAGACTGCAAAGATGATGCCATAAACAATTAAGAGAGCAAGGAATATTTTATCTTTTGGATCTATGGAGAAGGGAAGAATTTATAAGCAAGCAAGAGATAGAGCATTGTGAGATAAAAGATATATAATTTTGATTATATTAAAAAGTTTTTGCACAAACAAAACTAATGCAAATAAGATTAGAAGGAAAGCAGAAAGCAGGAAACAATTTTTGTAGAAGGTGTTTCTGAAAAGGGTCTCATTTCTCAAATATATAGAGAACTGATTCAAATTTATAAGAATATGTCATTCCCCCATTGATACACAAACAGGTAGTTTTCAGATGAAGAAATCAAAGCTATAAAATCATATGAAAAAATGTTCTAAATCACTACTGATTAGAGAAATGCAGATTAAAACAACTCTGAGGTACTACCCCCCACCTGTCAGTTTAACTAATATGACAGAAAGGCAAAAGATAAATGTTAGAGGGAATGGGGAAAAGTGACATTAAGGTACTATCGGTGGAGTTGTAAACTGTTTCAAGCATTCTGGAGAATACTATTAAACTATATTCAAAGGAAAATTAACCTTTGCATACCCTTTGAATAAGCAATACCACTATTAGGTCTATATTCCAAAGAGATAAAAAATAGCAGGGGGGGGGACCTCTCTTCTATTTGTAAAAATATAATTACAGTAGTTCCTTTCATGTGGCAAAGGACTAAAAGATGAGGAAATGCCCACGATTGAACAAATTGTGGCATATAACTAATATAATATTATTGGTTTATAAGAAATGATAAACACACTAACTTCAGAAAAATCTTGTAAGACATATATAAACTGATCTAAAGTAAAGTGAGTGGAACCAGAAGAATGTTGAATACAGTAACAATACTGTACAGCAATCAAATGAGAATGTCTTAATTATTCTTAGCAATGCTATGATCTAAGACAATTCCAAAGAACTCATGATGAAAAAAATGCTATCGACATTCAGAGAAAGAACTGATGGACTCTGAATATAGATCAAAGCTACTATTTTCACTTTCTGTGTGTGTGTGTGTGTGTGTGTGTGTTTTTCCATTTTTCCTCTTTTTTTCTTTTTCAACATGACTAACATGAAAATATATTTTGTATAACTGCATATAAGTAATCTATATCAAAATGATTATCATTTTAGGGAAAAGGGTGATAAAAAAGGAGGAAAAATTTTGCACTCAAAGTTAAAAAATGTTAAAATTGTCTTTACATGTAATTGGGAAAATATTATTACAAAAAAAAAAAAGATCTGTTTTAGGGGCAAAACAGGGGGCCTCCTGAAACAACCCAAAAAATATCTGAAGAAAGACTCTAGGCTGGGATTAACCAGACTGAGGGGCAAACACCTCAGGGTTAACTCCATAAGCAACAAATGGGGACTCCTCAGAAAGTGGCAGCCTCAGCTGGAACCACAGAGACTTTCACTTTCCAGATTGTTTGTTGAGTGGTGATTTAAGTCGGGGAAGATGGAGTGAATCTCAGCTGATTGGGAACATTAGACCCAGATGTGCTGCTGAGACAGCCCTGGGGAGACAGAACCATGGCCTGGCAAGTGCAGAAATAGCAAGACAGAGGAGCTGCTGCCTATGGGCACTTGCAGGAGGATGGAGATTCCTGGTCAAAGTGGAGAGTTGACGAGAAGTTTGAGGCACCATTTCCCCATCCCATCATTATAGGTGCTTACACACACTAATACCTCTTATTAAAACAAAATGCACCAGCAAAGAAGAAAGAACTGTATTATTGAAACATATTATGGGAACAGAGAAAATCAGGATTCATCTTCAGAGGAAGACATTTTAGTAAAAAAAAAAAAACTTCTACCCCAAAGAGTAGTGGTGAAATGGCTTCCTGCCTAGAGAGAATTTATAGAAGAACTCAAAAAAAAATTCAAAAATTAAATGAGAGACATTGAAGAAAAACTAAAGAAAAAATTAAAATCATCCAAGAAGAACAAGAAAATTATGAAAAAAATTAACAAATTAGAAAAGGAGATACAGAGTCTCAAATATGAAAATAACTCTCTGAAAATTAGAATCAAGCAAGGGAAACCAGTGAAGTGATAAGAGACCAAGAAATAACAAACCAGGTTATAAGGAATGAGAAATTAGAACAGAATGTGAAACATCTCATAAGAAAAATAACAGATCTGGAGAACAGAGTAAGAAGAGAAAATATAAGGATAATTGGACTGCCAGAAAGTTGTGACCAAAAAGAAAATCTTGAGACAGTAATGCAAGAAATAATCCTAGAAAATTGTCCTGGAGTGATGGAACATGAGGGGAAAGTAGAAATAGAAAAAATCCACTGATCACCACCTCAAAGAGATCCTTTATGGAAAACACATAGGAATATTATTGTCAAATTTCAAAACCCCCAGAACAAAGAGAACATTTTGCAAAAACCAAGAAAAAATAGTTGGTATTTGTTGTTATATATTTTGAATCTTCCCAGATGTTCTGCTGGCACATGATAATGTTCTCTTTTGTTTTGTATTGCTTTATTATTATTATTATTATTATTACTTATTCTGTTTCTTCAAATAAAATAAATTAGGAAAGAAAAAAGAGAAAAAAAATCTGTTATAGAATTTCCCTAGGAATTAAAATCAGGTACATTGGATCATGCTGTGTAGGTTCTGCTTTTTCTTTCTTTCTTTTTTTTAAAACTGCAATTTGCCATTTTCTTATCTTATAATACCTTTCCTAATCTTTCAAACACCAGTGACAGTAGTGGGTCTGCTCCTCCCTCTACCTGCCTGACTAGCCTACATCCTTCAAAAATTATGTATTTTTCAGTCATATTTCTGATAGTATCCTTATATAACCTGGAGGTAGAAGAGGAATAATATGAGAATGAAATGATATAATCATTCTCATGATTATACACTAAATATAAGAGAAGCTAAAAAGGCTGATTTTCCCTAAAAGATAGAAACAGTTCTCAGAAATTCTTGTTATTTTATTTCTTTCTCAAAATAGAAGTTTTTCCCAAATGAATACAACATTCAGGAAAAAAATTCAGAAATTTTATAGTTTGTCTTTGGGGAAAAAACAGCATAGGTCAGAATGATATAAAGGTATATCCAGGAACTGAGGTTATTTTTCCTGCTTGGCAGATAATGCGAGTCAGTATTTTTAAATTTTTTGCTATCTTTTATAAAGACATTCACCTCATTTCTATTTATCCAATGTTTCCTTCAGAAATCATTAGAGGAGGGCAGCTTCATTGACATATTATAGCATATGGAGAATACTCTTTCATTTTTGGCAAGCACTTGCAAATTTTGTTCCTAATTTCTCAAGTAGTGAAAAAGAACCAACTAACCCCAACATACTTTTTTGATCACAGTTGTTGTCACCTAGCAGAAACATTGTTTTAATTCAGTGAATTTTGTTCCCTTTTTAAGTCTTCTATTTTCTATTACAAATTAGACAAATTTAAGAAAAAGAAGTGGGCAACTAGTTCAGATCTGGCCTCAGATACTTACTAGGTGCATGGCCTTGAGCAAGTAACTTACTTTGTTTGCCTTAGTTCCTTATCTGTAAAATTAGTTGGAGAAGAAATGTGAAATCACTCAAGTATTTTTGTCAAGAAAATTCCAGAGTCAAACATGGCTAAAAATGGCTGAAAATATGAAGAACAAGAAAAACAAATTACCTGTCAGACAGAAAAATGCCAGACCTCACAAAATAATAGCACATGTTCAGGTTCGATGTATTTTGGACAGTAGGGACTGAGGTCAAGAACATCAAGGGAATCGATAAAAAAAAAAAAAACCTGAGGAAAAAAGGGCTTTCAGGACCAGATTTCAAATGATACTAAAAAGTGCTAATCACCAAAACAATTTGATATTGGATAAAAAATAAAGTGTCTAATCAATGGAATAGATCAGGTACATAATACACAGAAGCAAATAAGCAAAAAAAAACCCCTATTTTTTGATTAGTCTAAAAATCCTAGCTCTCAGGACAAGAATTTACTACATAGAAAAAACTGTTCTTATACTATAAAAGTTTATTAACATCCTTCATAAGCTTTTGTATATAGAATCAAATATGGTGCTTTACACAAGGTTTAAGGAAGATAACATATAGAGGATCTATCATCTGCTTATTTTTGGGAGATGAACCTTTCTGCACTCTAACCATATTCCCTATACTTGTATGTGTGAAGATATCATTACAATAAATATTATTGTTATCATTGTTACCATCTTCCTCCTCTCAAATTTGGGATGTATATTCCAGAATATATATTTTTGAACTTGGTACTAGCTTAATCACTAGAAAATTTGAAGAGAATTGAAGAGGGACACTGGATGGAGGATACTCAGAGTCCTAACTACTGGCTAAACAATATAGTACATTCTTAGAGACAGAAAATGAGCTTTCTTGCTTCTCTATGTAATAGCAGAAAGTAGACATTAATAGAAATGTCTGAATTTCCTACTATGTGAAATTCTACTACTCAGCACTCCTGAATGCTAGGTGATTGGGGGTGGGTCAATTTTAAGATGTTGGGAGAAAGATGTTAAATTCTTCTAAGTTAAAATTTTATAGGGAAAAACAGCCAGGGGAAATAAGAAGCTCTCATGAAATTCTGAAGAGGTGAATAGAAACAATTCCACTATAGAGGAAAAGAAGAAGTTGTATAATGAGAATAATAAGCATACACACAGGGCTGACCATTCAACTTTTATTTAAAATGGAGTGCAGGGCATGATCTGAAAACAAATTTTTTTATTTAGGAAAGAACTCCCTATTTCAAAAACTCCCTATTTAAAAAAAGAATTCCTGTAAAAAATTGGAAAGGACTCTTGCAGAATTTAATTTTAGAATATCATTATATACCACATCTACAAAAGGAGGTGTAGATTCAATATTAAATATCTTTTTACATAAATACAAGCAATTCAGATCATGTAGCATCTCTATGGCTAACAAGGGATAACAGCGACTACAAAAAAGGCCAAGTAAATAATTTTGATTATATGAAACTGAAAAGCTCTCCTAATCAATACACATTCGTGCTAGGCACTGTACTAAGCACTGGGGTACAAAAAGAGACAAAAAATGCTACTTGACTTCAAGAAGATTATAATGTAGTGAATAATGAGAAACAGAATAGGAAGAGAAGTAATCAACTGGGAAAAAATAAACTAATTCTGATAAGAGTCTGATATCTAGTTTATATAGGGAATTAATGAAATAGAGCAAAAATCATCAAATAGTGAAAGGATGTGAAGAAATAATTCACAAAATAATAAATGAAAATATTAAAAAACATTTAAAATGTTCCAAATCATTAAAAAGATAAAAGAATGGTACATCAAAGCAAATTTGGGCTTCACCTCTCATTCAGCAAATTGGCAAGGGTGACAAAAAAGAAATAGTCAATTTTGGAGGGTTTGTAGCAAAAAGGACTATTGATATATAGTTGGTAGAAAAATAATTTAGTCTTGATATTTTGGAAAACAATGTGCAATTTTGACAAGAAAATTTTTTTTAAAAATTTTAAAACTTTACTGAAAGATTCTATTTCTAGATATAAATAACAAAAATGTTAATAATAAAAAGAAAGATGTCATTTACCCTAAAGTATTTATATCAGCACTTCTGGGGAGTGGGGATAGGGTGACAACCAAAACACTTGAAACAAAATAGATTCCCATTATTTTGGGGAATGACAAATTGTGGTAAAGGAATGGAATAAATGGAGTATTTCTGTGCTTTAAGAAGCAACAGATATCTTCAAAAATGTAGGATGATATGAGTTGATGCATAGTGAAGCAGGACCAGGAAAACATGTTATTAATTGCTAAAACAGTATAAATGGAAATAGCAACAACAAAAAAATTGACATATTTTGCAATGTGTCATGTCTAAATTTGTCCTCCAAATAAAAATAGTTGAAAACATGCTCACATTTCCCCTTTCTTTATCTTTTAAGAATAGTGTTGAGTGCTAAATATCAGAATGAAATGAGGCTGGGGAGGATGGTGAAGGAATTAAAAGGTAATTTAAAAAATCTTTAATGTGGAAAAAGACCAAAGAAAGGCTAAAATCATTGTTTGGGTGGGAAGATAGACTAGCGTGAGAAGGGAAAGTCCTGAACAGCATGACTCAAAGTTGTCACTCTAAAACTCTTAAGTTTGAGAATTCTAAATCCAAGCTTCTAGGGAGAAAAGAGGAAAGAACAAAGGACAAACAGAGGAATAGGAGAGAAGAGAAAACTGGAATAGGATCAACTTCTTGGGGAGAAAAGCACACTGTATACTCATGGTTCTGACGATGGAGGAAGAGTAAAGGACTAAGCAACAATATTGGGGGAGGGGAAAGACTTGCAATATTAACATGCTTTATTATTATATAAATTTGGTAGGGACCTCTATTTTCTTTTTGGAAATATAGAAGGCTTTCGGGTCATACCACCAGATGCAGTTGTGCATCTGGAACTAACTAAAATGCTAGGGAGTTCTCTCTCCCCCTTACTCCCTCTCTCTCTCTTTTTCCCTCCCTCTCCCTCTCTCTTTCCCCCCTCCCCTTCCCTTTCTCCCTCTCTCCTTCTCCTCCTCCTCCCTCTCTTTTTCTCCCTCCCCCTTCTCCTCTTCCTTTCCCTTTTCCTTTCCTTCTCCCCCTCCTTCAGAAATCGGGATTAAGTGACTTGCCCAGGATCAGTCAACTAATGTTAAGTTTTTGTTAAGTATTTGAGGCTGGATTTAAACTCATGTCCTCCTGATTCCAGGGCCAGCACTCTATTCACTTTGCCTTCTAGCTGCCCTTCAAATTTTCTCTTTAACAAAACCAAGGTTATTTCCCTTCTGACTGAAGGGCAAAGTACAGGATCTATGAATCTGAATGAATGGTCACTCAATTCTTGAAGGATGTTTTCAAGGAACCAAAGTTTGAACTAAGGTTTTTATCCCATGTTCATCTCTCATTTCTATGAATTCTATGGTACCTTCTACATATGGGACTTTTCCTGATTCTCCATAGTTATGAATGCTTTCTGTTCCAGCCTACTCTTCCCACTAAAATTATTCTGAAATTACTTTGTATAAATTACATGAATCTATGCATCTTCTAATTTAAAGTTAGGGACCATGCAAGTTTTGTCCTTGTAATTCCTTTACTTAACAGAGTATCATAATTCAGTGTCATGCTAATCGGACTACCCAACCACCAGATCATTAATTTATACATATAAATAAAAATAAGTACAGAATTCATCTTAAGCAATAAACCAAAAGAATACAGTTTGAGAATCTAAAAGGAAATAATTAATAAAACAGTATGAAGAAAGGAGGCCTATCAGTACCAGAACTCAAACTATACTATAGAGCAGAAGTAATAAAAAAACAATTTGGGAGTGATTTTAAAAAGTAGAAAAATTGATCAGTGAAATAGATTAGATATATAACCCAGATTAGATATATAACACCAAACATAAGTGTGGTGTTAAGTAAACCCAAAGCTGCCAACTGCTGGCATGAAACTTTACTATAAAAAACAAAATCCCTGACAAATTTTGGAAAACAATCTGGCAGAAATTAGGTTTAGACTGAGAACTTTCACTATATACCAAGAAACACTCTAAGTAGCTATTTGATTTAGATATAGAGTGTCATATCATAAATCAGAAGAGCAGTGAAAAAGATAGAATTCACAACTATGGAAATAAGAGATAAAGAAGATTTTTAAAAATAGTTTTAATGGCATAACATTGAATTTTTTTGGCTGAAAAAATCAATGTAGTTAGACTGAAAAGGGAAATAGTTAAGTAGGGAAAACACGTTTGCAGCAAATATATTTGATAAAAGCCTGATGCCCAAATTTCCCAGCATATATAAGGACATACATTGGTCCCCAAGAGATAAAGGTAAAAGAGATAACAGGAAGTTATCAAAATGGGAAATATAAAACCATAACCATAAACATATTTAGAATATTCCAAGTTAATAATAAGTGAACTGTAAATTAAAACAACTGTAAGATTCTATTGTATGGTTATCAGACTGGAAGAGAATACAAAAATTGAAAACATTGAATTTAGGAAGATTTACTAGAGGAAATGAATAATAATATGCAATTAGTGGAGCTATGAATTGGTTGAAACATTTTAGAAAGAAATTTGAAATGATTCTTACAAAATTATGTTGCACACATTTTCTGTCCCAGCAACACTACTAACAGACTTATGCCCCCATCCCATTTTTTTTAAAATGCAGAATAAGAACAAAAATGTATAAAAATATTTTAATACCAGTTTTAATTGTAATGAAGAATTAGATACCCAGGAAGTGCCCATTGAGAGATGGCTTATCAAATTATGGCACATGAATGTAACATAATATTATCATACTCTAAGAAATGATAAATGATCAGAGATTTAGAAAAAGCTGGGAAGACTTGTATGAACCAATAAAGAGAAAGAAAGATGAGCAGATCCAGGAGGTAATGGTATTTTAATAAATGGTAATTTAATTTAATAACTATGGTATTTTAAAGGAAAAGAACTTCAAAAGAGTTCAGAACTCTAATCAGTCTGTTGACTGGTAAAGACTACAGCATATTGTCTAAGAAATACGATTTCCAGTTCTTGACAGAAAGATAGTAGATGATAGGTGAAAAATTAATTACATATTTTCAAATGTAAGCAATGTGTATTCTTTGTATGAATGCACTTTTTTTGTTATAAGAGAAGGCTTTCACTGTTGGGAGAGAGAGGATGTAAAGGTAGAAATGATAAAGCAGTAACAATGATGCTAAAAAAAGAAGGGAAAATGAAAGCAAGCATCAATGGAACACACAAATAGAGAAAACATAAGGCATCAGAAGGAGGCATATATATTTAGGGCTGGATGGGCATTACTATATTAAATTTAATATGTACTTAAAATAAGTTTTATGTAATAGATTTGCAGTTTCATATGCAATCTTTTCTTTCTGTTCTTTTTTGTGGAAATGCTCATATTTATTGTTAATTGACAAGTTCAATATAATTTCTAATTTCTATAGAAAAAATAGAACAGAGTCTTGTAGGAATTGACTAAATGTTCAGTTATCAGAACCCAAATTATTTTGGGTACACTAGGATTGCAATGATGGTCAGATGTAGCTGAACTTTTGGACAGACTTGGGAGAGGCCACAGAGCAAAACCAGTTTCATATTCTGATTTATTTGCTAATTGTTTTTCTGCCTTGTTAAATGCTAAGATTTCACATAAGGTTCTACAACTTATTTTGCACATTCATTTATTTTTCTCACCATTTATTATTGTCTATAGTTTTAATGAAATCAATCTTTTTTTCTGCCTTAAGTATTAAGTGGTATCTAGAAAAAAATAACACTTCCTACAAACCATTATGATAATTAAAAATTTAACATGTACATAAATGGCAAATGTTTCCTAACTTACAAAGAAAGCAAAACTTGATGGCCACAAATACTTTAAAGCAAACTAAAGTTTTGTTTTCAACTTAAGTAGCAGCCATTGTCATAGTTATACCACGAGGCAATCCATTGTAAGTAGACAGTAACATCTAGAATAGTCTTGGAATTCTACCATGCATGTGCAAAATTAAGATTGTAACTACTGATGAAAACTGAGACAGTTGAGTTGTCTTTGACCAAACAGCAGAGAGATGTAAGGTTGTGGCTGTACTTACCACAGTGAAATTCATCACTTTCAATATCCATATCGTCATGGCTAAGTTAACAATTGCAGTAACCAGAAGCAGGAGGACAAAAAAGTATAAGCACCTCTTCCTCCATCCATAAATTCCGACTGGATAAAATTGAGGATTCTCCGTTCGAGGCAGGTGATTCTGCTGTGTTGCCAATATATACTGTTCTCGTGTCATCTGTAAAGGTGTAAATGACATCATCAGAAAATAAAATCCATAAAAAAAGTTTCTTGTGATTGAGTCAGAGTCCCTATAAAGTGGGTCTCTGTACCATGCTCAGGCTGAGTGCATGTCCCAGAAGTGGCTCCTGATGGACATTGGAATCAGTAAAATTTAGAATAATGTCAATGACTCTCACTATAATGGCTATTCAATCAGTATCTAACACAACTCTTTATAATGACTATTCAATGAGTATCTAACACATTCCCTTAAGCAATTAACATCACAGTGATTTTGTAGAAGCTCTCTTATTTGATAACGGCAATTTGAGAAATTATATACAATTTTCCACTGGTGGTTTTTTTCCCCCTGAATCTCAGAAACCAGAGACTTAAAGATTGTTTGCACTGGAAGGGACTAAGACACTGTCTAGTAAAGCTAGATTGACATTCACAAGTGCAGAAGCTAAATCACACAAAGGAAGTAAATTACCCAGAATCATAGACCATTAGGCAAAGATGGGACTAAGATCTAGAGCTGAGGACTCCTAGTTCAATTCTTTCCTCCTTACCACACTGCCTAGATTGACCTTGAGTCCTTTCCCTACTTGTCCCATAAAATTTCCACCATTTTAGCTATGGCAGAAGAACTAGTATATCACACTTCTCCAAATGTATCACTACCCATATTTGCCTGACCTCCTGGATAGGTATTGATGCTTAACACTGTGTCCAATGAATAAAGTTCTGTCTCCCATTACATTAGGTACCAGGCACTATGCTTAGCAGAAGTACATACAGATGCAAAGAATCTCTCTCAAATGAAGAATTCATGACAATGTACATTGTCTATTAATGCAAAGAGTGAAATTAGTTCTCATGAAACTTCCATTCTAATGGGATATTCACAAGTAACTACAAAATAAATATAAAGAGGATAAAGACAAAGAAGGTAAACATAAAGTTATTGGGAAAGGGGACATTGGGAACTGGCGAGATAATGAAAGGCTCCATATAGAAAGTAGTGGTTGAGAAGGGTCTCAAATGCCAAAAAAGATTCTGAGGAACGGATGAGAAGGGAAAGCATTTCAAGCACAGAGGACAGACAATTTCTTAGAGCAATAAGTTGAAATAGGCTACAATAAAATCATCCAAGTATATGTAAGAAACATTGACAAAAAAGGGCATCAATTCCAATTTATGTGTACAGCATGAATAAAAATAGAGCTTTTATTGCTATTGTAATGATAAAAAAAGATGATGAAATTACTAATAATAGTTAAAATTGATATGGAATTTAAAAGTTTATAAAGCATTTTACAATATGCTTTCTCAATGTGAATTCGTCACTGATTTTTAGTTGCATTTCAGTTTTGGTTATCTCATCAAAAATAAAGTCATTTGTGCCTTTAATTACTAAAATAAAAAGAATATAATTATCAAACTGAAAGGAAAATTTTAAAGTAGGATTTTTACATGAATATAGGGAGTACTCCATTTAGACATTTCATATTCTAAACTGAACAGCAAAATTCATTATTTGATGTTTTGAAACTAGGGGGAATCTAGGAGGCATACTAGATAGAGCTGGGCTTGGAGTCAGGAAAACTCTTGTTTCTGAGTTCAGATATGACCACCATGTACTACAAGCTGTGTGATCCTGGCCAAGTCACTTAACTATAGTTGGTTCTATTTCTCATTTATAAAATGAGCTAGAGAAGCAAATGGCAAGCCACTTCAGGATCTTTGCCACAAGAACTCCAAGAAGTTCTGAAAAGTCAAACCGACTGAAAAATGACTGAACAAAACAAACCATTTGGAATTTAGATAAGGCATGTCAAAAATATTGACATTTTTTTCAAAATATTCCATTTACCATTTTGACAGACTGGTTCCGTTAGCTATTTATGGAATGTTTGAAAATTTTAGTTCTTCATAATCAGAGTTCTATTAATTTCATTTTTTTGGACTGCTCTGTAAATCTCACTTCTATGATGATGATTCTCAATTCCACCTCCATGATGACTCTTCCAACAATAGACAGAAGTTGTGTGTCCATTAAAGGTACCTGAGAAATGACATAATCCTGAATGATATTTGTGCCACAATCTGTGTTGATGTAGAAAATATTCACATTTTCCTTTATTTTTTTAAATTTCAAATTAGGTTTATATCTGAGAACCAAACAACATTAGCATGCCCTTAAACATTTAATCTGTGTTTCTTTGTTTTCCCAGTAAAAGGAAGAAAAAAAGGAAGGAGAAAAGGAAGAAAGGAAGGAAAAAGGAAAGAAAAGGGAAAATGTATGCAAAAAAGAAACAAGAATAGATGGAAAGAAAGAAGAAAATAAGCATTTATTAAGAGCCTACAATGTACCAGGCACTGTGACAAGCATTTAAAAATATCTTATTTGATCTTTATTAATCATGAGAAAGAAGTGTTATAATTAACTTTATTATACAAAAAGAAACTGGAATAGACAGAATTTACATGACTTGCCCAGAGTCACACAATTTGAGACTGCATTGAATTCAGGTTTTGTTGACTCCAGGCCCAATAATTTATCCAATGAAAAAGTGAGTTATGTGAAACCATGTAGTATTAACAAAATCAAAACTAAAAAACAAACAAACAAAGAACTAATAAACTGAATTGTTATTGGCAGAGATTCTGTCTACCAATCAAACATTATGCACTTGCCAACAAGACATAGGAGTCACTTTCAGCTAGAGATGTTATTGCAAAGTTGGGCTGTTGACATGGCAAAAATGACAATACTACAAAAATTAATTTATGTATCCAGTATCATGCTAACAAAAGTTATTTAATAAAGCTAGAAAAATAGCAAAAATAGAAATACTAAGTCTGACTACAATATGAAATAATAAAACCTAAAAGTAATTTTGTTAAAAAATGAGAAAGGTACAATTTATAGAACACCCATACTCCCCTAGAGTATAAACCAACTGCTAAATAAACTCAAAACTTCAATTTAGTAGAAGATGGATTTATTATTTGACAAAAAACTACTGGGAACATTGGAAAGTTATTTGGCAAAAACTAGGTATAATCTAACATCTCACACTACACACCAAGATAAACTTTATATGGATGTTTAACTGAGACATAAAAGATCACATCATGAACAGATTAGAATAGCAAAAAAGACATAGCCTTCGAACTTTGAATGGAGAATTGTTTCCTTCTAAAACAACAAGGAAGCTAGTATGAGACAAAATCAATATTTTAATTATGTAAAAGCTTTTGCACAAATAAATCTGATTCAGTTAAAATTAGAAGGAAAAAAATAACTGGGAAAATATATTTGCAGTAAGTTTCTGTGATAAAGTTCTCATCTAAGAAATATAAAGAACTGATTCAAATGAATAAGACTAAGAGCAATTCCCCTTTGAGATGGCCAAAAACTTCATTATTTTCAAAGGAACAAATTTAATATATCAATAGACAGATTTTTTTTAAAAGTTCCAAATTTTGTTTAGCTATTTTATAGTTATGTCTAACTCTTTGTGACTACATTTGGGGTTATCTCAGCACAGATAGTAGAGTACTTTATCATTTCCTTCTCCAGCTTATTTTACAAATGAGAAACTGATGCAAACAGGGTTAAATCACTGGCCCAGGGTCACATGTAAATGTGTGAGGCACAATTTGAACTCAGGAAGATGAGTTCCTGCACTCTTATCTCCGAATGACCTAGCTATCCCTGCTAATAATTAGAGAAATCCAAATTGAAGCAAATCTATGATTCTACCTTGTACCCATTACACTGACCAAGATGACCAAGAAGGAAAAATATAATAGTTGAAGAATCTGCAGGAAAACAGGCACACTATTATACTCTTTTTGGAACTATTAAATAGAAAACAATTTGCAAAGTTTCTAAACTGTGCATATTGTTCACTGTATGATGTCACTATTAGTCCTATACCTGAAAGAGATCAAAGAAAAATGAAAGCATTAAAACCATGATAATTCATGAGTCCAGAGGTATGAAAATGAAATATAACATGCCTCCCAGAGGCATGGTTTGTAAAATCCAAACTAAAACATATATTTTTGGAAATAACAAATGTTGGAATCCAGTTAAATAAAACATTCAGATTCATTTAATTAGTTTTTTTTTACTGGGGGGGTCACTACAAGGAAGAGAGAATATATGTGTATGAAATAGAAAATATTATATTAACATATATATGTATATATATATACACACACACACATTTGTCAATAGGAAAATGAGTTCAAATTCATCTATAAAGTGGGATAACTAAGGGCACCTACACCCATGGGTTGTTGTAAAAATTCATGAGATTTTATATATATATAATGTTTTGAAAATCTTAAAGTCCTACATAAATACTAGCTATTATTGTTGTTAAGCACAAAACTCATTACTGGATCCTAAAGCCAGTAATATCAGTGGTCACATACCATTGAATGGTTAATGAATTGTGAAACAAGTAAATATATGAGTTAAAAATGGATAAATAAGCCTGATGACCAGGTGTTAACAGTTATAGTGGTATATCATTCATGTCTAGAGGGCCATCCCTTTGTTTTCCTGGTGTAGGAGTTTGATAGGTTAGGAGACAAGAGAACAAGAATTAGGAAGGCTGGGGTTGAATCTTAGCTCCAAAAATCATTACTTGTATGCCATAGGACAGTCACTGTAATAAATACTCATAAACTCCAATTCAAATAGAAATTATTTTGAAGGATAATGAAATGAGGAGATACAAATCATGTGGGAGCAGGAGGTGGCACATATCAGCCTAACAACCTGTCTCCACTGAATCTGTCCTAGGGATGATTTTAGTGAATCCATAGCAAAATGAAGTGAGTAGTAGACTTGGCTTAAAAATGGATACCAAATATTTGTTTCAAAAATTTGATACAAAGCTTTCTGGGATCCTAGCTACTTTAAGTTACATTCAATAACTTAATTACTTTGTATCTGTTATTTGCCTTTATTCTTCCTCAGTGCAATGATTTAAACTGGTCCCAAAAGTACTACCAATGATTTTTAACAAGTTTTTCACATACTCTAAGAATGTTCATCAATACTGTTGGAGGGAAATGTTCATCTTTCTGTAGCTAGCTTAGGGTGGTGGCCCTAGTGTCTCATAGTAAATTTCATCAGCATCCCTTGCAAATCTGGTGTGGTTCATTTTCCAGTTCTGAAAGTGAACACGAAATAAGATAAAATTCAATTACCAAATGTGATTCTGGAGTTCTGATAATGAAACATGAGAGAATAGTTTTAGATGTAGAGTATGACATAATTTTTGGAAGTTGGATCTGTGGAAATCTATTTTGCTTAATTATGCAAGATTGCACCAAAGTTTTTTGTTTTTTTTTTCTTTTTCCCCCCAGTGGTGGATGTGTGAGGGAGAGAAAAATAAATGCTCATTAAATGAATGAATTAAAATAAAAATAATTTTAAAAGAGTCATAGCTCACATTTATAAAGTGTTTTACAGTTGCAAATCACAAAATTCTGGGAGTTAGAGGCTCTTCCATCTCCATTTTACAAATAGGAAATCAAGGCAGATGTTAAATCGTTTTTCAGGGTCCCACATCTAGTAAGAGTCTGAGACTGGATTTGAAATAAACTTTTCCCGACTTCAGGGCCAGAAAACTTATTCATTGTGCCATCCACTAGCCCTGAAAGACAAAGTTGAGAATCAAACATTGTTTTAAGTAGAAGCTGGTAGAGTTGTTTGCTTGTAATGAAAGCATCTTTCTGGTGCTCCTTCCTCTTTTCTGGTTTTGCAAAGAAGTCAGTTTCAATCACTTTTGACCAAACTGTTTTGCTGTTTGATTAACTGTGCTTAAGTCTTGTTTTTCTTCTTTGTTTTTATCTAACTTTCATTTTCCTTTTGTTACATTTCTTGTGAGCCTGGAGATGATCAGAGATTGCCCACAGCCTCTGTTCTGGCCAAGGGTAATATTGATTGGGATGTGGAATCCTCTTTCAGCTTTTTTAAACTTCCCCGAAAATGATGACTGAATTCTATGTTGACTTGTTTATTGTGTTCTTGGGGCTACTTTGACTTCTGTATTATTTTGGCAATACTTTCAGCAGCTGATGAAGAAAATCTAGAGCCTCTGAGAAGTTTGTGTTTTCTGGATCCTGTTTTATATGTTTTTCTTTTATTACTTTTGTTCGCATGTTAGAGTGCTAATGTTTTCTCCTGTATGTGCAAGCCAGATATTGATAGAATCCCATTGTGGCTTTCCATTGATCTCCAATAACTCTTTCAAGCCATTTCTATTATGATGGTGTTTGTCACCATCCCTATCCTACAGGGACATACTCCAGAGCCCTGCCTTGTCTTCTACAATTGTTAATACACCAAGAGTTGCTTCATACACTGCTCTCTTCAGGTTCTATGATGTGACTGAATTTTTGTTAAATGTGGTTGGAGAATTCATTTGTTCTTCCCAATAAGATCAGATACCAGCTTTTGGGGAATGTGTTGGTCTATTTTAATTGGTTTGTTGAGTTAGATTCATGCTATCATTTTAAACAAGGCTTTTCAAAATTCTAGTTCAAATACTCCATTTTAAAATCATTTTTGATGGCAGAGCTCCTTTTTGGTTATTACAAAAATGTCTGGAGGTGAAGATGTTCAGGGATATCAAATCTTTCAACTTTTCCCTCTTCTCAAAGCTTTTGTAGAAATGTTGGGGCTTAGAGTTGAATTGTTTATTTTAATCTTGGGGCTACTCTGATCTATTGCCTTAGTTTGGATTTTAATTGCCTTCAGTTTTATCTAAATGAGGATTATGATTGATGTTATGATCATGGTAATGATCATGGTAATTATCTTAAGCATCAATTTTTATTATTAATGATTACCCTTCACAACTTGGCAATATGTTGTTATGTAGGGGAATGCTGGTAAATATTTAACAACAAGCTTTCTGAAAAAAAATCAACAACACAATTTAAAGTTTAATCTGGATTATTAATATTCTTCCTTAAGTCTAGCCAATCAACAAAGAATCAAATCAATCCCTTATTTGCAGTATTTGTTGATTTCCAAGGTGTAAATGTTCTTAATAACAACAGACAGCTCTTTTGAGGCATTATGAGTTGGTTGGTAATTGTTAAAGAGAGAACTTTTTTGGGGAAGCAAGGGGAATTAAAGAAGAGACTGAATTATCCAAGGAAGAGGCCATGAGTACCTGAACTTTGGTGGCAATGGAATGAATGGGCAGTTAGGTGGCACAGTGGAAAGAATATTGGGGGCCTGGAAGAATAAACTTCCCAAGTTCAAATCTGGTTTTAGATACTTAACTGTGTGACCTTATGCAAGTTGCTTTACTCTGTTTGTCTCTGTACCCTCATTTATAAAATGAATTAGAGAAGGAAATGGCAAACTACTCTTTGTTGAGAAAATCCCTACAAAGGTTATAAAGATTCTGACATCATAAAAAAAAAAGACTAAACAATCTTGGAGTGAAGAAAAAATGTCATATTTGGAAGAAGTTATGAAAATAGACATATGGGGTAACTGATATATAGAATTCTAAGATTATACCAAGGTTTTCAAACTTGGCAATCATAATGTAAACAAATAGGGAAGTTTGGAAGGGGAGTGAGTTTTGGGGAAAATGTCTAGTAAATTAATTATCTCTTGAAAAAACCAGGAAGGAATTATAAAAATGCCATTGTTAATTACCTATCCTTTATGGTACCTTCTTCATGATATGACTGTCTAATCTATAGTAGCAACTATTGAGAAGAAAAAGATAATGTCAGTAGTCAGTAAAATTGAATCCCATTTTCTTAAGATTTCCCTTTCTCTTTTTACTGGTTTAAGAAACCTAAGAAGGGCTCAGCTATTGAGACTGAAGATTCCTACAAAACACTCAAAACTTACTGTGCAGTATCATACAAGATGGATAAACATAATCAACAAACAAATCATATTTTTTTTTAAAGAAGTCTTTTAAAATTACTGTTTCCCCCTACCCAAATGCATGCCATTTAAGGCATTGTACTCTACAGGATGCCTTTTCAATTAACTTTCATAATAACTAGGGTCATGTTTGCATAAGCATTTGAGCTCCTCAATGAGTTACAGATAAGCTAATTAACTACATCTCAGGCAAGAACCTGGAGACACTGGTGTTTGCAGACTATTAAATTGTTCACAGCAAATTAAAGAGACAAAAGATTGTCGTGCTCACTTCTATCTCCCAAATGTTATAAATTAGAACATGTAAAAGAATTACAAATTTATTGAGTTCATTTGCTTTGAATATTTTGCACATGGTGGGAAAAAATGTTTGCTTCAAAAGTTACTGTAAGAACTGGAAAGCAATCTAGCAGAAATTAGGTTTACATTGATGCCCAACACTATTATACTAGAACAATCCCCAAATGGCTATTTGATTAAAATACATATACAAAGTGGTCATATGATAAATATGGAGTTGAATTTCACAGCTATGAAATGAAGAGAATTCTTGATAAAACACAAGGTATAGATGATCACAAAAGATAAAATGAATAATGTTTTTGTGTAAACACAATTAGCATGGTTTAACTTTAGAAGAAAATAGTTAAGTAGCAAGAGGGGTGAAGAGAAGATAATGAATTATATTTAGACAAGTTGAGTTTTAGACATCTGCAGGACATCAAATTCAAGATGTCCTCAAAGGAATTAGTAATACAAAACTGAAGTTTAAGAGATTTGGGTGCATATGCCTATTTGGGCATCATCTACATAGAGTTGATGATAGAAATCATAGGCAATCACTAAGTAAAATAGTTCAGAGAGAGTGTAGAAGGTAGTTAAGGCCAGAGCCCTGATGGATACCCACAATTTATGGGTGTAACATGGATGAATATCCAGCAGTGGAGACAAAAAAAGAGCTATTAAACAGGTAAGGAATAAAACCAGAAGAAAGAGCAGTGTCACAAAAAATTAGAGAGAAGAGTATCTCAAGGAGTGATTGAAAGTATAAAAGGCTGTGGGGAGTTCAAAAAGGATTGAAAAAAAAAGATCATTGGATTTGGCAGTTAAAAGATAACTAGAAACTTAGGAGAGAATCATTTCAGTTGAATGATGATATCAGAAGCCAGCCAGGAGGAGAGGAAAGGAGGGGAGTTAATGCTTACAAATGACATTCTAGAGGAATTTAACTTAGAGGAGAGATAGAGACTTATTAGTCAGCCTGGATGGATGGATAGATAAAGGGAAGGCTTTTAAAGATAAAGTAGACATAGAAATGTTTATAAAGAGCAGAGAAGAAACTAATACATAGGAAGACACTGAAGATAAGTGAGAAAGTGAGGATAATAGATGAAACAATATACTGGAGAAAATAAAAGGGAATGGATCAATGGTACATATAGAGAGGTTGGTCTCAATAAGCATAAATGCTGCCTATTCTTGATGACAGGAGTGAAGAAAGAGAGAGAACAGGGAGATAGATGAAATATGATATATATGAGTATGACATGAGATGAGAGGAGGGGGAAAAATGAACTTGAATTATCTTGACTTCTTTTTAATGAAGAATTGAGTAAAGTCTTCAAGATAGTGGAGGAAAGGATATGGTAGGAAGTGTGAGTAAAAATTAGAACATTTGAAATAGCTGTGAGGGGATTGAGAACTGAAAAATATAAAAGAATTGCCTATCTAAAATGAAGGCCTACTTGAGGTCATATAATATAATTTTAAGTGTACCCAGTTAGCAGAGTTTTATGATTTTTCCTTCAACTCCATTCAGTAACACATTAATAGGAGTGAAGGAAGCAGAAGGGGAGTAATCCAAAGTTAGGGTTTGACAATAGAAGAAATGATAGGGCACCAGGCCAGGGACTTGGGAGAAGAAGATGAGTAGAGTTGAATTGGATCACTATTAATAGGAAAAATACACATTAAAAGAACTCTCAGAGTGATCATAAGGAGGCTGGAAAAAGAAAATAGAGAATATTGAAAGGACCACAGAGATTAAGCACTCTAACGGGGTTAGTAGAGTTTTGAATCAAACTAGCTATTCCATAAAACATTTTGGAATTGTTTAAAACAATAACATTTATATTTAATTTAAGGTGTGTGAAGTACATATACATACATACATACATACATTTATACATACATACATGTGTGCACTCAAAATAACACTGCATTCTGATGGGGGACTAGTTTGAGTTGACATTGCTGATATGATAACTTTTTGAGAGCCATGTGTGACTTGTCCTCCTCTGTTGAAATATAAGCTCTGAGAGCAGGGACTTTGTTTTTGTTTGTTTTTTAATTATTTATTATTATTTTTTTAATACACATTGCTTTATGAATCATGATGGGAGAGAAAAATCAGAGCAAAAGAGAAAAACCATGGGAAAGGAAAAAAAAAACAGAAAAAAGAAACGAACATATCATGTGTTGATTTTACATTAAATCTCCATGGTTCTTTTTCTGGATGCAGATGGCATGTTCTGACCAAAGTCTATTGGGATTATTTTGGATTTGCTTATATTTTTATGTGTTGTATTTATTATGCCTGACACATGGCAAGTGATTAATAAATGTTTGTTTCCTCCCTTTCTCCTTTCTTCCTTCCTTTCCTTCCTTCCTTCCTTCCTTCCTTCCTTCCTTCCTTCCTTCCTTCCTTCCTTCCTTCCATCCTTCCTTCCTTCCTTCCTTCCTTCCTTCCTTCCTTTCTCTGTTATTTCTTTCTTCTACTTATATCAGCTTTTACTATTGTATAACTTGATGACTCAGATCACTTTCCTCTTACCCCTTTTGCTGACATATATTTAACAAGCTGTGACTGGCTCAGACTTTCTCTGTGTTCTCTGATATTTGTCCCAAATTAAACTTCATGTTTTCATTTCCACCTTCACTTCAGTTTGACAGAATATTTTTCTTGGTGATCTAGGTCATTGCCAGATCATTTTTTTCTTTCCAAGTTAGGTAAGACACACACACACACACACACACACACACACACACACACACACACACACAGAGAGAGAGAGAAAGAGAGAGAGAGAGAATTAAATGCAATAACTATTTTGAGTCTCAGTCCAAGCTGCCTTCATGTATGAGACTTCTTTAAAAGAGAGTACTACCCTTGCCCCATCCTACTCCACCATGTCAATGCTCACCCATGAGTAGAGACTAAAACTGTGATTCCATCCATAGGCATAGGTAAAGCACTCTCTCCACTAATCCAGGCAGACATATTTTGGGAATTTATAAAGATTTATCTGGAACTTTGAGAGGTTAAATGACTTGCCCACAGTCACAGAGTCGGTATGTCAGAGATGAAGGTGCAGTGGGACTTGAACATGGGTCTTGTCAGTTCCAAGGTCAGTTCTCTATGTACTGTGTCATACTGCCTCTTACCTGGCTCAGCCTCCCTTTATATTTGAAGTGTTAACCCATGTGGCTAATAAACAAACTTTAGAATGGTCCAGAGCAGATAAATGAAATCCAGTCTGCTAACTGCAGGGGCTATGGTAGTTATTTCTCCCACTTGGCCCTCTTCTAGGAAACCTTTGTTCAGAAAACTGTTTCACCTAGTTACAATATTTCACAAATTGAATTGTGTTGTAAAAATCAAAGAGATTTATACGCTTGTTTTTTCTTTATTTATCTTATATTTATTTTTAATCTGAAATTAATAAACACCAAATTGAACTGGGAACTTCCACACATACAGAATAGGAAAAAGCAAGTTGCCTTTGAATCTGTGCATATTGCTTGTGCATTGTTTGTTTTTCTTTTGAAATATTTCTCAAAGTTCCTCTTTCTGGCCATTCTTCTTGTCTCTCCTGGAAATTTTTTAAATGGAGTAATATTTTTTCTTCTTCTTTTTTAATTAAAGCTTTTTATTTTCAAAATATATGCATGGATAATTTTCAACATTCATCCTTGCAAAAGCTTGTGCTCCAAATTTTTCCCTTCCTTTCTCCTACTCCCTCCCTAAGACAGCAATATATGTTTGCTTTATCATGTTGCATAAGAAAAATCAGCTCAAAAAGGAAAAAAAAAATAAGGAAAAAAAAACCAAAATGCAAGCAAACAACAACAAAAAGAGTGAAAATACTATGTTGTGATATGCCTCAGTTCCCCCAGTCCTTTCTCTAGATGTAGATGGCTCTCTTTATCACAAGATCCTTGGAATTGGCCTGTCATCTCATTGTTGAAAAGAGCCACATCCATCAATACTGATCATCATACAATCTTGCTGTTGCCATGTATAATGATCTCCTGGTTTTGCTCATTTAACTTAGCATCTGGAGTGTTATATATATATATATGAGTAATATATTTTCAACAGATATTCATTCAATGAACATCCTCATTTACAGGCTAGATAGCTGTGAAAAATGTTAACACCTGACCAAGTTCCCTCATGCAGGAGACCAAAGAGCAGGCAGCTAAAGTATCATCTACAGGATGATCAGGAGCTGATTCCTCACGGGGGAAGGAGAATGATGTACATGAACAAAGGTACAGAGTTATTCATTGGGAGCAGAGTGTATGGAGTTGTTTCTGTCAAAAGAGATAATGAAACCTGGAAAGGTTGAATGACATTAAAAACTTAACCCAAAGAGAAAATTCACTGAAAGGCAAACTCAAATAAAATATTGACCAATTGAACCAGAGATCCAAATGTTTAGTTGCAAGGCCACAGAATCACAGATAAGCATGGCACTTCAGAAGCTAACTATTTCAATCCATATTTAACTAGGAATTCTATTAATTTATCAGATAATAGGCATTAAGTTCCTACTGGGGTGTGTTGGAAACAGCTTGAACAAATTTAAATGAACTGATTGTTAAATTTTCGCTGTAAGCATTTATACCAGAGAAATCAGCATATGCTATAAATCAAGGTTTTATGGATTATATATACTTAAGAAATTGATGGACAAAATAAAATGTTAATGGTGAATAATTTAAATTTAACCTCAAAGATGTGTTATTGATACTCCAGTGAGTAGGTTATTAAACACTTGTCAGAAGAAACTGTGGGGTGGCATAATCTCTTAAAACTGCCAATTCCATAATGGATGGAAATACAATTTTAAGGGACGTTTTCTTTATTTGAACCTAAAATTTGCCTTTTTGAAATGCCTCTCTCCCTTCTTTTGTTCTTCCTATCTTACATCTGCTCCTAGTTTTGCCCTCTATGGTCAAGTAGAGGAACTAAAGTCCCTTTTTCATTCCTTCAAATATTTGAAGAGTTATCATGTCTCCTCTAATTCACTTCTCCTCATTTAACTAGTCACTTCCTACTATCTATAACCCTTTATCTCTTTTCTTTTCAGTGCTACTCTCCATTTTTTTTTTACTTCCTTTACTTCCATACTCTTCTGGAGTTTCCATTATGAATTCTGACCTCATTAGAGAGAAAACAGAGAAGAAAAGGAGAAGAAAGGAAAAGACACAGAAGGAAAGGAAACAAGAGAGTGAGCAAAGATGGAAGAGAAGATAAACAGGGATTTGGCCAATGTGCTCCACTGATATTCTCTACTTTCAAGAAGAAAGAAATAAGGCTACCAGCATGCTAGATGGATCACCTACGGCAAACACCTTAAATCAGACAAGAATTACATACAATGAGCTGGCATGGATGAGGTAGAGGCAGCTTCCAAAGTGAGGGAATCATAGATCCATTAGAATATATCTTTATTTTTTAAGGAATTGGTATTCTGTAAGATAAACACCACAAATTGAGAATTGTATAGGAAACCATCATGTTCAAGTCCCCTAATTTTTATATATGTAGTAACTGCATACTAGAAAAGGGAAATACTTTGTCACACACAATTATTTAAATATCTGAGAAAGGATTCAAATTTATATTCAGGTTATTTTGACTGCAAATTCAGCCCTCTTATCAATGACTGCACTATTCTCTTTTATCCTGGTCAGCATCTCATACTCTGACCCCATGTTGCTTGTCTGCTGTCCAAGGTACTGACCAACTAGTCCTACAAGGTCTGGTCATGAGATGGTGATTTTTGTTTGTTAGACCTAGACGATCTAAGGAAAGGTAAAATTATGGTCTATGTCAAAAGAATGGAGAATCTATACCTAATGAGAATATTAATCTAATACCTACTAAATAATTAGTAGCAATAAGGATAATAACTAACATTTTGATAGCATAGTACTTTAAGGTTTAGAGATTGTTTTACATATATTATCTTCCTGAATCTTTACAACAACCTTAGGAGATGAGTTCCATTATGATCTTTACAGATGAGTAACCTGAGACAGACAACAGTTATTATTAGTGAGTGGTTGACCCAGGAGTTTAATGCAGGTTTTTCCTGACTGTGCCACCTAACTATAGAGAGTACTGAAAGTCAAAAGCTATTACAGCTTAAAATTGTACTAAAAGCATTGATATATCTTGAATTTTACACACAAATACACATCTATGTTTCTTGAGACAAATAAAGAAATCAACTATACATATTTCAAGTCACCTTCACTAGCACTAATTGCATGTCTCCCATGCCCTTAGCATCCTGTGACTGAATTTTGCATCGATGCTCACATTATGATTGTTTAAAGTATCAAATTACATTCAAGAACTGTCTGAGCTCCTTTAGTCTGATTAATGACAGTTTGGTGCAGCCTAGTATGGGGGTAATGCTATTTTTTTCTTTCAATTACTTCATTTGTTTTTCATGCTCAAATTTGACCCTAATTTTTCTTTGCATTTAAGCTGTCCTAACCTTGGGTGAAGAACTGTCTTCTTTCTTATTCCTGGGTAGTGTTTCTTATTTTATATTGTTAATAAGATTTCACAGAGATTCATATCCAATGAATCTAGACATTGCCAAGAGCAGAATCTAGCTAAGATGTCCATCACTATGACTGAGTTCCTTGATAGGGGATAATCTTTCCTGTTTGGTCTGTTTTGTAAAGCTGTTAAGGAGTAGTCTGAAGTCATTAACACTTCCTGAATACAAACCATTTCCCTAGGTTACCTATCTCATCCTGGCTGAGGGCAATTCCATTCTTCTCCCAAGGCCTTAGCTCTTCCTTTGCTTCCATACAGTTGATCTTATGAAGCACAACTCTGTGGTTCTCCCAAGCCGGAGATCCTATTTACCTTTGATTCTTAATAGTATTGTTGTACTGAAAAATAGTGGACATATGCATATATAGATATATAATAATACTAATAGTATTTATTTGATATATAAAATGCTTTACAAAGATTATTCCATTTTATGAGGCAAATAGTAGGCACTGTAATTAAACACTATATTAGGTGTCAGGAAGTTGCTGTTTCTAACTTTTGGTGGTTTTTCAGTCACGTCTGACTCTTTGTGACGCTTGTTGAGGTTTTCTTAGCAAAGATACTGAAGTAGCTTGTCATTTCCTTTTCCAATTTATTTTGTAGATGAAGAAACTGAGAAAACAGGATTAAGTCATTTGCCCAGGATCACACAACTAGTCAGTATCTGAGGCTATTTGAATTTGGATGAGACTTCCTGACTGCGGGCCTAGTATTACCTAGCTGCCTCAGCCTTAGACATTTACTAGTTGTGAGACTTTAAGCAATTCACTCAACAGATAGAGCTCTGGCTCACTTTCCCCATTTATAAAATGGGGATCATAATCTCGTGCCACACACCTGATTGTTGTAAGGATCAAGTGAGATAATATCTTGTCACATGGTAGGAATATAATAAATGTATATTCCCTTTCTTACAAACATGCTGGAAGGTAGGTACTATTATAATCTTTATTTTACAGATGAGGAAACTGAAGCATAAAGAAGATACATGACTTAGGATCACATCACTATTAAATAGAAGAGGTTGTATTTAAATTTGATTCTTCCTGACTTTAGGTACCATTTACTGTGCTACTTGACTACCTCTAAGACAAGACATACATACACATCTATTTAAAGATTTACATCATGGTCCATATAGGGATGTCCTTCAATGCCCCAATGATTACCCTTCTTCTTCAATTTAAGGATATACAATTCATATGTTGTTGTAGTTGAAACAAGTTCTCATCAATACTTTTTTTTTTAATTTAAATTTTATTTTATTTAATAATAACTTTGTATTGACAGAATCCATGCCAGGATAATTTTTTTACAACATTATCCCTTGCACTCGCTTATGTTTCGTTTTTTTCCCCTCCCTCCCTCCACACCCCCCCCACCAAGATGGCAAGCAGTCCTATATATGTTAAATATGTTGCAGTATATCCTAGATACAATACATATTTGCAGAACCGAACAGTTCTCCTGCTGCACAGGGAGAATTGGATTCAGAAGGTAAAAATAACTCGGGAAGAAAATCAAAAATCAAATAGTTCACATTCATTTCCCAGTGTTCCTTCTTTGGGTGTAGCTGTTTCTGTCCATCATTTATCCAATGAAACTCAGTTAAGTCTCTTTGTCAGAGAAATACACTTCCATCAGAATACATCCTCATACAATATCGTTGTCGAAGTGTATAATGATCTCCTGGTTCTGCTCATCTCACTTAGCATCAGTCCATGTAAGTCTCGCCAGTCCTCTCTGTATTCATCCTGCTGGTCATTCCTTACAGAGCAATAATATTCCATAACATTCATATACCACAATTTACCCAGCCATTCTCCAATTGATGGGTATCCATTCATTTTCCAGTTTTTAGCCACTACAAACAGGGCTGCTACAAACATTTTGGTACATACAGGTCCTTTTCCCCTTTTTAGTATCTCTTTGGGGTATAAGCCCAATAGAAACATTGCTGGATCAAAGGGTATGCACAGTTTGATAACTTTTTGGGCATAATTCCAGATTGCTCTCCAGAATGGCTGGATTCGTTCACAACTCCACCAACAATGCATCAGTGTCCCCGTTTTCCCGCATCCCCTCCAACATTCATCATTATTTTTTCCTGTCATCTTAGCCAATCTGACAGGTGTGTAGTGATATCTCAGAGTTGTCTTAATTTGCATTTCTCTGATCAATAGTGATTTGGAACACTCTTTCATGTGAGTGGTAATAGTTTCAATTTCATCCTCTGAAAATTGTCTGTTCATATCCTTTGACCATTTATCAATTGGAGAATGGCTTGATTTTTTTTATAAATTTGAGTCAGTTCTCTATATATTTTGGAAATGAGGCCTTTATCAGAACCTTTAATTGTAAAGATGTTTTCCCAGTTTGTTGCTTCCCTACTAATCTTGTTTGCATTCGTTCTGTTTGTACAAAGGCTTTTTAATTTGATATAATCAAAACTTTCTATTTTGTGATCGGTAATGGTCTCTAGTTCATCTTTGGTCACAAATTTCTTTCTCCTCCACAAGTCTGAGAGATAAACTATCCTATGTTCCTCTAATTTATTTATAATCTCGTTCTTTATGCCTAGGTCATGGACCCATTTTGATCTTATCTTGGTATGTGGTGTTAAGTGTGGGTCCTTGCCTAATTTCTGCCATACTAATTTCCAGTTATCCCAGCAGTTTTTATCAAATAATGAAATCTTATCCCAAAATTTAGAATCTTTGGGTTTGTCAAACACTAGATTGCTATAGTTGACTATTCTGTCTTGTGAACCTAACCTTTTCCACTGATCAACTAATCTATTTCTTAGCCAATACCAAATGGTTTTGGTGACTGCTGCTTTATAATATAATTTTAGATCAGGTACAGCTAGACCACCTTCATTTGATTTTTTTTTTCATTAATTCCCTTGAGATTCTCGACTTTTTATTGTTCCATATGAATTTTGTTGTTATTTTTTCTAAATTATTAAAATATTTTCTTGGAAGTCTGATTGGTATAGCACTAAATAAATAGATTAGTTTAGGGAGTATTGTCATCTTTATTATATTCGCTCAGCCTATCCAAGAGCACTTAATATTTTTCCAATTATTTAAGTCTGACTTTATTTGTGTGAAAACTTTTTTGTAATTTTGCTCAAATAATTCCTGACTTTCCTTTGGTAGGTAGATTCCCAAATATTTTATGCTATCAACAGTTATTTTGAATGGAATTTCTCTTTGTATCTCTTGCTCTTGGATTTTGTTGGTGGTGTATAAGAATGCTGAGGATTTATGGGGATTTATTTTGTATCCTGATACTTTGCTAAAATTATGAATTATTTCTAATAGCTTTTTAGTAGAATCTCTGGGGTTTTCTAGGTATACCATCATATCATCTGCAAAGAGTGATAGTTTGGTTTCCTCATCGCCTACTCTAATTCCTTTAATCTCTTTCTCGACTCTTATTGCAGAGGCTAGTGTTTCTAATACAATATTGAATAATAATGGTGATAGTGGGCAACCTTGCTTCACTCCAGATCTTACTGGGAAAGGTTCCAGTTTTCCCCCATTGCATGTGATGCTTACTGAAGGTTTTAAATATATGCTCCTAACTATTTTAAGGAAAAGTCCTTTTATTCCTATGCTCTCAAGTGTTTTTATTAGGAATGGCTGTTGGATTTTATCAAATGCTTTTTCTGCATCTATTGAGATGATCATATGGTTTTTGTTTGGTTGGTTGTTGATATAGTCAATTATGTTAATAGTTTTCCTAATATTGAACCAGACCTGCATTCCTGGTATAAATCCTACTTGGTCATAGTGTATTATCCTGGGGATGATTTTCTGTAATCTTTTTGCTAATATTTTATTTAAGATTTTAGCATCAATAATTCTTAGCATAATATTCATTAGGGAGATTGGTCTATAATTTTCTTTCTCTGTTTCCAGCCTACCTGGTTTAGGTATCAGTACCATATCTGTGTCATAAAAGGAGTTTGGTAGGACTCCTTCAATCCCTACTTTTTCAAATAGTTTATTTAGCATTGGAGTTAATTGATCTTTAAATGTTTGATAGAATTCAGATGTAAATCCATCTGGTCCTGGGGATTTTTTCTTAGGGAGTTGATTGATAGTTTGTTCTATTTCTTTTTCTGAGATAGGAGTATTTAGGATATTTACTTCTTCCTCTGTTAATTTAGGCAAGCTATATTTTTGGAGGTATTCTTCTATTTCATTTAAGTTGTCGAATTTATTGGCATAAAGTTGGGCAAAGTAACTCCTAATTATTGCTCTAATTTCCTCTTCGTTAGTGGTGAGTTCTCCCTTTTCATTTTTAAGGCTAACAATTTGATTTTCCTCTTTCCTTTTTTTAATCAGATTTACTAAGGGTTTGTCTATTTTGTTGGTTTTTTCATAGAACCAACTCTTAGTTTTATTAATTAATTCAATAGTTTTTTTACTTTCAATTTTATTGATCTCTCCTTTTATTTTTTGAATTTCAAGTTTAGTGTTTGATTGGGGGTTTTTAATTTGTTCCTTTTCTAGCATTTTTAGTTGCAAGCCCAATTCATTGATCTTCTCTTTCTCTATTTTATACAAAAAGGCCTCTAGAGATATGAGATTTCCCCTTATTACTGCTTTGGCTGCATCCCATACATTTTGGTATGATGTCTCATTATTATCGTTTTCTTGGATGAAGTTATTAATTATGTCTATAATTTGCTGTTTCACCCAATCATTCTTTAGTATGAGATTATTTAGTTTCCAATTATTTTTTGGTCTACTTTCCCGTGGTTTTTTATTGAATGTAATTTTCAATGCATCGTAGTCTGAAAAGGATGCATTCACTATTTCTGCCTTACTGCATTTGAGTTTGAGGTTTTTATGTCCTAATATATGGTCAATTTTTGTATAAGTTCCATGAACTGCTGAAAAGAAGGTGTACTCCTTTCTGTCCCCATTACATTTTCTCCAGAGATCTATCATATCTAATTTTTCTAGTATTCTATTTATCTCTTTGACTTCTTTCTTATTTATTTTGTGGTTTGATTTATCTAATTCTGAGAGTGCAAGGTTGAGATCTCCCACTATTATAGTTTTACTGTCTATTTCTTCTTGCAGCTCTCTTAATTTCTCTTTTAAGAATTTAGATGCTACACTACTTGGTGCATATATGTTTAATATAGATACTGCTTCATTATTCATTCTACCCTTTAGCAAGATATAGTGCATTTCCTTATCTCTTTTGATTAGATCAATTTTTGCTTTAGCTTGATCTGAGATCAGGATGGCTACCCCTGCTTTTTTGACTTCACCTGAAGCATAGTAGATTTTGCTCCAACCTTTTACCTTTAACCTGCATGTATCACCCCGCTTCAGGTGTGTTTCCTGTAAACAACATATTGTAGGATTCTGGCTTTTAATCCATTCTGCTAACCACTTCCTCTTTATAGAGGAGTTTACCCCGTTCACATTTATGGTTAAAATGACTAATTCTGTATTACTTGCCATCTTGTTAACCCTGGTTTATGCTTTTCTCCCTTCTTACTCCCTTACCCTTCTTCCCAGTATTAAGCTTGTGAGCACCACTTGCTTCTCACAGCCCTCCCTTTTTTAGTATCCTTCCCCCTCCCTTAGAGTTCCTCCCCCTAACTTAGCCCTTTCCCTCCCAGTTACCGTATTCCCTTCCACTTAGCTTATTCCTTCCCTTTTCACTTTTCCCTTCTCACTTTTCAATGAGGTGGGAGAAGTTTCACCATAGATTGAATATGTCTAAATTTTTTCTCTTAATGCCAATTCTGAAAGCAGTAAAATACTCACTATATTCATCCCTCTCCATTCTTTCTCTCAGATATAATAGGTTTTCTTTGCCTCTTCATGAAATGTAGTACCCCCACTTTCCCCTTTTTCTGGTACAATGTCCTTTCCACATCTAGTTTCTAGAACAAGGTATACATGTATTCTTTATACATCTTTATAGCCGAAATATAGTTCCCAAGATTAATCTTTACCTTTTTAGATTTCTCTTGAGTTCTGTACTTGTAGATCAAATTTTTTGTTAAGTTCTGGCTTTTTCATCAAAAATAGGTGAAATTTGCTTACTTTGTTGAATGACCATCTTCTTCCCTGGAAAAAGATGCTCATTCTCGCTGGGTAAGTTATTTTTGGTTGCATACCAAGTTCCTTAGCCTTTCGGAATATCATATTCCAGGCCCTTCGATCCTTTAATGTGGATGCTGCCAGATCCTGGGGGATCCTTATTGTGGTTCCTTGATACTTGAATTGGGTTTTTCTAGCTGCTTGCAGTATTTTTTCCTTCGCCTGAGAGTTCTGGCATTTGGCCACTATATTCCTTGGTGTTTTGATTTTAGGATCCCTTTCAGTAGGGGATCGATGAATTCTTTCAATGTCTATTTTACCCTCTGTTTCTATGACTTCTGGGCAGTTCTCTTTGATAATTTCCTGGAAAATATTGTCCAGGCTCTTTTTTTCATCATACTTTTCTGGGAGTCCGATGATTCTCAGGTTGTCTCTCCTGGATCTGTTTTCCAGGTCTGTTGTCTTCCCCAGAAGGTATTTCACATTCTTTTCCATTGTTTGATGTTTTTTGGATTTGCTTTACTGATTCTTCTTGTCTCCTTGAGTCATTCAATTCCATTTGTTCGACCCTGATTTTCAGTGAAGTATTTTCTTCACTCACTTTTTAAAGATCTTTTTCTAATTGTCCAATTGAGTTCTTTTGTTCTGTGGAATTTTTTTCCATTTTGCCAATTTTGTTTTTTAGAGAGCTATTTTCTGTTTCCAGTTCACCAATCCTATTTTTCAAGGATTTGATTTCTTTATCCACTCTCTCTTTAACTGAGTGGGATGACTTCTCCAGGCTCTTTTGCCAAGCCTCCCTCTCCTTTTGCAGAGCCTCACTCTGCTTTTGCCAAGTCTCCCTCTCCTTTTGCAAAGCCCCACTCTGCTTTTGCCAAGTCTCCCTCTCCTTTTGCAAAGCCTCCTTCTCCTTTTCCCATTTTTCTTCTAGCTCTCTTGTGAGAGCCTTTTTAATTTCCTCCATGAGATTCATCTGTGCTGAGGAACATATGATCTCCTCCTTTGGGGATTCACCTGGGGACTGTCTGTTTTTAGTCTCCTCAGGATTTGGAGTCTGCTCTCTATCTGTATAGAAGCTGTCAAGGGTTAAAGTCTTTTTCAGTTTCTTGCTCATTCTGTCTAATAATCAAAGACAAACTATCAAAGAAACAGAAGAAAAAAAAACTTGAATGGAGGCTGCTTTCTTTAGGGGAGGGGCTGGGTGGTGTTACCAATCTTTTTCTACAGACTGCGGGGGGGCAGTAGTGAGGCCCTAACAGGACAGCGATGGCTGTGCTGCACCTGCGCTCTGAGATCCGAGAGCGTGCTGAGACACTGTGGGGGAAGGGTGGCCAGGTCTCGAGAGACTCCAGCTGTTTGGGGTTGTATTCTTCATCCCCGGTGTTTTTAGCTTCTCTGCTGGGCTGCTGACTTGCTGCCATAGCAAAGTATCTAATCCTATAGCAAAGCTCTCCCCTCAGAGACGGCTGCGATCACACCCCACCCCCTCTCCGCTCTGCTCGGCTCTGAGCTGCTTTCTGTGCTCTCGCTGCAGCTGCTGCCCACAGTCTGCTTCCGATCTAATAACTGTCCCGCCCTCGCGCAAAAACAGATCTTTCTTGACGAGTCTCAAGGATGGTTTCTCTTGGTATGTAATTGTATGTTTTTTTTCAGTCGAGCATTAATTCAGAGGCATGAAATGAAATGGATAGTGAGAGAAAAGTGCGGAGGTTACACAGCAGTGTGCCTCCTCTCCGCCATCTTGGCCGGAAGTCCTCATCAATACTTTTACAGGTGATAAGATACCCCCAAACTGAGCTAGGCTGACAGAGAAATGGGTTGGTCATTGGGCCTATACTCAAGATCTTCCAGCTTAACCAAACCCAATAGAGTTTATTCCCCAGAAGTAAAACTTTTCAGGATTTAAGTACTAACACTGAATAAACTGAAATCTTGCCTCCTTTAGATTTTAAAATTACTTTCAAGAAAGAACTAATCAGAATATCTAGAGTAATTCTTTATAGACTGTGATTGCCCTTCTGAGGGTCAAGAGAATGTATAATTTAACAAATGGTTAAATGAATGAATGAATAAAAAGGAAGGAAGAAACAAAGAAAGGAAAAAAAAAAGATAGAATAAAGGAATTAAGTAAAAAAAGAAAGAAGAAAGGAAGGACAACCTTGAAGGTAAAAGGATTAAAAATCACAAGTTGAGACCTAGAAGAGACTTTGGAAATCAACTAGTCCAAGCACTCTCCCCTATTTATATTCAAATGATGAAATAGACTGTCAGAGAGACAACAGACATTTCCTTGGATCTCACAGACAACCATTAAGAAAGCTGGCATTTGAAACCTTCCATGTTGAGATAGAGAGACTTTATGGCACCAATTGTCTCCCTGTATGTTAAATTTGATGCCCAATTAGATCACAATATTTTTCTGGACAAACCTTCTATAGGGTCCATAATGTACAGGGTCAGGTGATATAGAATTATTCCCTGACTACCTTTCACTGACTTTTGCAAATCCCATTATCAGTTTATTAAAGAATAAAGTCAAGTTCTAGTCTGGATGGCTAGCTATGCATTCTTTGGGCAATTCCTTTTTCTCAGTTTTAGTTTTCCAAAGTTATGGGAGGTAGAATAAAAACTGTGCAACTAGGATCATAGGATAAAACAATCAATTATAGATTGAGAACAGAAAGGGACTCTAGAAATCGAGTCTAACCTCATCCTTCATTTTCCAGATGAGAAAACTGAGGGTCAGAGAGATCAAGTGACTTGCCCTAGCTTCCACAGATATTAAATATTAGAGGTGGGATTTGAACTGAGGTCTTCAGAGCTCTGGGCTCAAGATTCTATTAGCTATCCAGATCAGTCAATTTAGGAAACATCAAACTACTACTTCTACCAAATCACACACTAGCTAGATGATATGGATACAAACAGCTAGAAATCAAAGAATCATTGTCCTCCAGGAGCTTAAAATCTACTGGCAATTGGAGAGGGACATAACATATACACATGGAAGTATATACCCATAATTTCTTGAGGAAGAATTTCATGGATGGTAAGAGAGCAGGGAACATTCCATCTGGGTGGAGCCAGGATGCAAAATAGAGATTTAGAATATGGGAATTGCAATATTTCTGGTATGTGTGCACGTACTGAGGGAGAGGATGGAATGTTAATTGTTCACATCTCCTAACAGAATAACAATTTAATCAATGCCTGTTGACTGACTGGTTGGATATATAAACACATGAACACATGGTGATAAGTAATTACATAAGCAATGTGAGTAAAGTAAAGTAATAAGATAAGTAATCTGGGAAGTTACTGCAGTCAGCTTATGGAAGACTTTTAATATGTCAAGTTATATGCTAAACTCTAGGCAATACACATTCTTCATCCACTTTTTTTTCCTTTCTATGAATGGGTAAATTCATCTCTTTAGCTAACTGTGGGTCTTTTTGGCAATAAGAATTTTCACTAGGAAATATTGCTTTGTTTCATTGGGGCTTGGAGATGATCCCCGGGGCCCCAAGGACCATCCTAGCAGAAGGTAAGTTCTGACCATCTTGACCTTTAACAGGTTGCTTGCTGTCCAAAAACTAGTCCAATAGGACACAAACAAGCTCATCATTGGTCGATAAGTTGTTTGGTGATGAATTCCACTGCTATGGTTAAACCCAGAAGAAACAGTCCCTCCTGTTTCTTCTCATGCCCTCCTTTCCTCTTCCATGTTCTTATGAATTAGAAGAGGGGTGAAAATAAAATTAGAATCATATAGTTTTTAGATCATGTATGTAATTATACTTAACTTTGATTACTCTAAATAAGAAACCTCTAACCCACAAATGGACATACTATGGGAGAAGTGGAAGGATGTCAACCTTGGCATTCTCCCCATGAAACAAAGCAGCCAAGAAAAGTAAGCTCTAGCTACATGAAAGGAAGTTTTACAAGTTCTTCTTGGAGAGCCAAATGAAGAAGATTTCTGAGTTGGTTTTGTTGTGCATCCAAAACAATAAAACTATCATTTCACGGGACAATTGGTGATCATGGACTTGTGATAAACACTTTCATAAACACCATTATGAGAATAATTGCAGCTTATACCCCTCCTGTTACTGCAGATTTGAGGAAGTAGTCATTTTTTAACAACCTGATAAGCTTCTCTAAATGAACTCAAATTGCTTTTAATATTCAGTAGCTATATATATAAGGTGGGCATGGGGGAATAAGTGAAAATGTTGTAAAACATTTCTCAAAAATACAAAATGAGAGAGGTTCAAGGCTTGTAGGCCACCCACAGATCCAATCTATTTCCAAGTCCTGTTATTTCTACTTTCTCAATACCCCTGTGTTTAGATCAAATCTCTCACATAATTTCTTTTCTCTCGCATATAATATAGGGAAACTTTACCCCACAGCTATCTCTAATTGGCCACAACTTTTCAGACACAGCTTCCTCATTATCATGAAGTATAAAAAGTTTCACCTACAATGGAATCTAAGTCTCTCAGATTTGGTGAGTGCATAAAGTCATGCTAGTCACAATGCCATTCTAGCTAATGACTAGACATGTTTCTAGATAAAGCTATCCAAGTCCAGAGAAGCTAAGGACTATGTATCTCTGCTACATGCTCCTGCTGTGTAAAAGCAAAGTAACACAATCTGAAATCCAAAATCACTCCCACACCAATAATTGGCTGAGTCAAATGTTAGGATAGAATGATTTCCCCAGTTTGTTTCTTTTTTGGGTAATTATGTGGTATTTACTATACTCATCACTATCTGATTTGCTTATTGAAGAAAGTATTCTGATACACAGTTTTAAGGTTTGTTTTATTTTAAAAGGAATTTTTATTTGCTTTTACCTTTGTGTACTGAAATCCACTGATTTTGAATTGAATTCTTCCTTCTATTTGTTCAACTGATAAAATTTTCTCCTCCATAGCTGAGAGAATTATTCTATTTCTTTTATTTTAACCCCAGGACTGCTCTGCAGCATCTTCATTTCATGCTTCCTGTTTTAACTCTCTGCCTCAGACTGGTATCAGGCTCTCCAACTCCTGTCTTGGTAACCAGTAGGATTTTCTATATCTATTCCCACCCACAGCCTAACGTGTTACCCTCTGGCCATTTTCATTCTATGTTGCTAGTGCCTCTCTCCCAAAATTACCTTGGACTTATTTTTGCTCATTTATTTGTGGTCAGGTAGTGTCTCCCAATAGGATGAAAGTTCACTATAGACAGGGACAATTTCATTTATGTATTGGTTCTTGTGCTAGGAACACAGTAAGTACGTAATAAATGCCTATTATTTAATTGAGCATAAATAAAATTATATTTTATCTAAAGATGCCATATCAAGTCATGTAATTGAGTAACACATTTTAATTTCTCCTGTGAATATGATTGGTTGCTGTTATATAAGCAATCTCACAATCCACTGACAAATTCTTCTTGGTCTCACTGAATCATGTTTTTGATGTTCTTTTCTGTCTGGAAATTGTATTTACTTTTTCAGCATCCATATTCATTAATGATATTGGTTTTTAATTGTGTTTGTCACGTTTGAGGGTGACAAGTATATTTATCTCATGTATGAGAATTGGATCTCTTTGTTATGACAATGAGATCTATTACAAATACAAAGAGAATTATTGAAAGGGGAATATAGAATGAGAGGTAGCAAACCACTCTTCACTGGACGTCTCCAAAAGCAAAGTCCACTACTTGACAATGTTACAGAGTGCAATCTCATTCATATATTGTCTGAACCACATGATTCCACGAATCTTTCCCAATCATGAGATTTGGTAGAGGAGAGATTTGCTCTTTAAATGTTTGGTAGAATTTATATTGGAGGCTATTTAGATCTAGGATCTTATCTCAAGTTCTATTTAAAACCTATTTTAAATATCATTCTTTATTTTCATAACACATTTTGTTTTGCAAACCAAACAAACTCAAACTCACAAACCAGTCTTGGAAATATTGCAGATCATAACCTAGTTATACCTGTCCACTTGTGAGACTCTTTCCCCAGTGCAGCCTTGAAATCATCAAAAAGGGTAAAGCTTATATCCTGGGGACTTTGTCCATTTTTCTCTCAACATCTTGAGAGGATATTAATAGAATATAGGCATGTATTAAATGTATTTATGACACATCACCAGCCTATCTATTTTTTAACCCCCACATTTGGATTGAATCTCTTACAACATATTTCCTTTATTATTCCCTATTTGCAATGCATAACAGCCAGCTTGCATACACCAAGAACCTCTCTATGGTTTGTTGAATAACCCTCAATTTCAGTTCTTTGGAGACATTGGAATCAAAGGGCTTGGAGACATACAATGACTAATATATTCCCCCAAAGGACATACTGCTCAAATAGCTCAAGAAACACAATAGAAAAGAGGCATTGCAACATGTACAATTCATGAAACCTTTTGGAGCAGGGGAATGGATTGGCTCATAAACCATGGAAAATGGATTTATTGTACTGCAGGCAGCTGTATCAGGAAACTACTGTGGGCCCATGTCAATGAAATTTTCATATTGTTTAGAAAAAAAAAAACCAAACAAATTCATAGATGCCATTCTTGTAGTTATATTTGTCATACTGACCCTAATCAAAGGACAAGTCTCTAATGCCATATTTTTCTATTGAAAATTATCAATGACAGCACAATTCTCATTTCTTTCTCTGAATGCCATATAACCTTGGTCTTCACACTTGAAGTATTTATAAGGAAAAGTTAAGTCCATGATAATATGGAATAACATCATAATTGTCAGTTGCCAGAATAGATTTTAAACTACGAGATCTTTTGCCTCATTGCTTCGTTTCTCCAAAAAGTCTTTGATGCAGCCTCTGCAGAAATAATTTTTTTTTTCAATTTGTGTTTATGTGTGTATGTATCATCACAAGCTTGTTTGCCAGCTATTGCTTGGTTGCTCAGATCCTTTTTATTTCCCATCTTTCTTCCTCATTCCTGAAGTTCCTCAAATCAAGATCAATTGCACTGTCAGTCTGTCTGATCATTGGCCCTGCCTTTCACTGTCTTATGCATTTGGCTAGAATTCTCTGTTTGGATGGTTAATAGAAAATGACTGTCAATTGCAGGAGCATTCAAGAGTGATAAGTAATTTATAGCCACTGCCACATTTCTACACACAAATAGAATAAAGGATCTATTACCATATTGGGTGAGAAATAATGTCCATTTGGAAATGGATTATTTGGAATCAGGGACAAACTGCTGTTGGCTTGTTAAATTACTGGGATTAATAGCGTAGGGAATGAATTCTGTCACAGACCTTGATGGATATAGTGTTTCGAGGATAATCTGTTTATCAAAAGTTCAGCTCAACATAGAGACAAGGAAATACCTGTGACCTTTTGAAGGAGCCTTTTTACAATTCTGAAAGCCTCAACTTTGCACCGATGTTACTTGTGCTCTTAGACTCTAAATCCAGTGAATTGTCAACATTTTGTATGTAGGCTTCAGAAGCAGAGCACTGGCAAGGTAAGTTCTTTTGAAATAAATATATAACCTTATTTAAGAGAGAGAGACTGAATAAATGAATGGAAAAAAAAAAAGAAAAATATTAAGACCTTACTAGGTGTTAGGTACTGCAAATACAAATAAAAAAGCCAAACTATTCCTGTTCTCAAGGAATGCATAATTTATCAGAGAACACAAAATGTATAAGAAGGTTAGGCTCTTAACTAAGATCAAAAGACCCCATGGTCCTTGGTGTTTAGTAGCAAAGTGGATGCTAATGCATATTCTTTAATGTCATTTCCATATCATTTCCTAATATTGAACTACTTGAGAAGGCCAAGAAATGTAGTAGTGATAAAGCTTTGAATAGGATTTTAAAGAAGTCATAAAAATCAAAAAGGATCATTCAGCTCTACCAAAAATTATTCCTCTAGGTGACAATAAAATTTTTGTCAATTCTACATGACATGAAGCACATCATCATTTCTGAATGATTACAACCAATACTTTTCCTAGATTTAGCAAGGCTTTTGAAGAGATAGGACCACCTAGACTTCCTAATTACTAGCATAGAGAATGAGGAGGAGTAAAAAGGAAAGAAAGTACAAAGCCAGACTTGTATTCTTTGTATCAACTCTAGGTTGGAGAGAGCTGAGAAAAAAGCAGGTTTGAGTGGAGATCCACTCTTATGACAGACTAGAAAGAATGAGGGAAGAAAGGTCTAAATAATGCCAGGAGAAAGATATCTTTTATTTAGCTGGAAGAAAGAGGAAAAACAAGACTTGCAGATGATTTTTTAATATCCCTACCTATTCCTTCCATTAGATGGGCCACATACACTATATTTTGTGCCTCCAGTATTATTTGTTCATTCGCTATGCTTCCTTGGTCATGCATTCTCTTTATTTAAGGATTTTTAGGGAAAAAGTCTTTTGTAAATTTACATATTTGTAAATATGGTGTTCAGTCTATCAGTCAAAAAGCAAGCACAGATGAAAGCTTATTATATTATGTTCCAGGCATGGAGTTATTAATACTTAGGCATACAAAGAAATTTATCCCTGCCCTTAGAGAGCTCACATTCTGCTTGGAGAGAGAGGTAAATAAACAGACATTTACAAGATATAATTGGAGAACATGGAAGGTAACCTTAGTGGGGAAGACCCAGTGGTTGGGGGGTCTGTGAAAAGATCCCCTCAAGAAGCAGGAATTTGAGCTGTCTTGAAATAAGACAGGTCCCATTAATCAACACAAAACTACCACATCTCAATTTAGCATATATGACTCAAATCTGCAAAGAGAAAGGGAACCATGTTATACACAATAGAAAGTTGTACCCGAAATTCATGATTTTCTATTGTCTACCTTTACAGGAGTGAATGGTTAGTTATATACCTAATTTCAATTAAGACAGCTTCAAAATGACTATTGCTAAATAAGATACTATTAAAGATATTTTCTTCCTTCGTTCCTTCGTTCCTTCGTTCCTTCCTTCCTTCCTTCCTTCCTTCCTTCCTTCCTTCCTTCCTTCCTTCCTTCCTTCCTTCCTTTCTTCCTTCCTCCCTCCCTTCCTCCCTTCCTTTCAATTACTTTGTCTGTACATTATGTTTACTTACTTGTCCAAATTTTGTCTCCACCCCTGCCTTCCTCACATCTCTTCCCCATCCTCTGTCAGAGTAAATTGTGAGGGGCTGAAGGGAACAGATTGATGTTGAAAATAGAGTATTGTATTTCAAAGATCGATTCTTTTTGTACAGCAAAATAACTGTATGAACCATGTATACATATATTGTATTTAACATATACTTTAACATATATAACATGTATTGGTCAACCTGCCATATGGGGGAGGGGGAAGGGAGAGAGAGGGGAAAAATTGTAACAAAAGGTTTTGCAATTGTCAATGCTGAAAAATTACCCATGCATATATCTTGTAAATAAAAAGTTATAATAAAAAAAAGAAAGAAAATAGAGTGTTGGATTTGGGATCATCCAGTCAATAAGCACTTAATAATTACCTCCTCTATTTAAGACACAATGCTAAGTGTTGTGGATCCAAAAAAAGGAAAAGAATACTCCTGTTGCCAAGGAATTCATAAGTGTAATAGAGGAAACAAGAGGCAAACAGCTATGTACAAACCAGCCAAACAGAGAAAATTGGAGAGGGAATCAACAGAGGGAAGTCATTAGAAGTAAGAAGGTGAGTGGATGAATAAAGGAAAGGATGGGGCTTAGAATAACTTATACAATGTAAGATTTAGATTGGATTTTAGTGAAGCCAGGGAAATTAGAAAATATAAATGCAAAGGGAAAATACTATTAGATGGAAGATGAGTAATAACAAAGCTCACTGTCTGGCGATGGAGTATCTTTGATGAGGAAAAGCAATAAGACATGTGTAAAATTGATTTACAGAGAAAGTGAGAGCAATAATATATAAGAAGATCAGCAAGTTATGAAGCATTTTTTTAAAAAAAAGTATTATATATTTGCTCTGAAAGCCATTGGAGATTGTTGAATAGAAGAGAGACATAGTTGGTCATGTACTTTGGGGAAATCACTTTGGAGCTGAATGGAAGTGAAAATAAATGAGCCTAGAAATGTCTTTCTTCCTTTTGAACTATATGATGACACCCCCATGGTAAATATAGGGAGAAAGCCTCACTATATTATAAACACATATACACAAACATGTAATGCACACATATGTATATATGTGTGTATTTATAGACATATATATGTATATTTGAATGTGTGTGTGCATGTGTGTGTATGTCAGTGTAATATAAATAATTAAGCTTCAGCAGGATATGAACTGAGCTTTACCAAAAGAACAGGCTGATTTTTAAAGAGGCAGAGGAACTAGAGACCAAATTGCTAAAATTCACTAGATTTTGGAGAAAGCAAGGGGTTCCAGGAAAATATTACTTCTGCTTCATTGCCTATCCTAAAGTCTTTGACTGTGTGGATCACAACAAAATGTGGCAAGTTCTCACAGTGATGAGTATACCGGATCATCTTAATAGTCTTTTGAGAAAACTGTATGTGGATCAAGAAACAACAATTATAGCCCAACTTTGGTTTAAGATTGGAAAAAGGAGAATTGCAAGGTATATTATCATCATTTTGTTTAACTTATATGCAGAGTACATTATGTAAAAAAATTCATCCACAGAGTGGATACAATCTGATGGCAGAAAGAACTAAGAAACTTCTTGAGGAGGGTGTAAGAGGAGAGTGTAAAAGCTGGCTTGAAACTTAACATCACAAAAACTAAGATCTTGGAAACTGGCCCCATTACTTCTGGTAAACAGAGGGAGAAAAAATGGAAGCATTGTCCAATTTTATATTCTTGGGCTCAAGATTATTGCAGATGGTGACTGCAGCTATGAAATTAAAAGATGCCCACTCCTTGGAAGGAAATCTATGGCAAATCTGTTCAGCATGCTGAAAAGAAAAGATATCACACTGTTGAGAAAGGTCTGTTTAGTGAAAGCTTTTTTTCCCCTTATGGTTTTGAGAGCTGGGCTATAAGGAATGCTGAGCACACAGAACTGACATTCAAATTGCGATGGTGAAGAAGACAGTTGAGAGTCCATGGACAGCAAGGAGATCAAAACAGTCAATATTTAAAGAAATTAATTCAGGTTATTCTCTGGAAAGTCAAATACTGAAGCTGAAGCTTAAATACTTTGACCATATAATGAGAAAACAGGACTCATTGGAAAAGACAGTGGTGCTGAGAAAAATTGAAGGAAAAAAATAAAAAGGGACAGCAGAGGACGAGATGGATAGTGTCATGGAAATGATGAACATGAACTTGGACAGACCTCAAGGAATAGTAAAAGACAGAAGGATGTGATGGGCTATAGTCCTTGGGATCATGAAGAGTCTTACTTGACTGAATGATGGAACAATAAGAATAGTGAGTTTTGGGAGTTGGGTGCTAACATTTGGGGAAATCAGGAGAGCCTTCTTGCAGAAGATACTTCCTGAGCAATGTCTTAAAGAAAGAGAGGAAGTATATGTTATTGTCTTCCTCTGGAGTCCATTTCACATTGATATTTCCCAGCAGTAGTAGAAAATCATGCTTAGAAGAAAAGAGATACAGGAAATCAAGCAGACAGCCAGCAAAGGCACTTCTAGGGATATCTGGCAGGATACAAGAGTCAGTAATGTATACAAGAAAGAATGCCCTCTGGTTGAGCAAATTGAGCTGGTAGGTCTAAGAGAGATGCTGTAAATTTGGATGGTAAATGAGGAGGATGCCATGAGAAAAGACAGGAGGGTCTACCTACATTACCAGAGACCTTATATGTGTATTACTGGATAAGGAAGGAAGGAAGACAAAGCTGTGTGAAATTAAAAGATCAGCTAGAACAACTTGAGCAATCCAGAAAGGAGCTCTGAATCTGAGAAATATTCTGATTCATCTTTTTCCTCCGTTCCTTCCTCCCTCCTTTCCTTTCCTTTCCTTTCCTTTCCTTTCCTTTCCTTTCCTTTCCTTCCTTCCTTCCTTCCTTCCTTCCTTCCTTCCTTCCTTCCTTCCTTTCTTCCTTCCTTTCTTCCTTTCTTCCTTTCTCTTTTTTCTTCCTTTCTCTCTTTCTCTCTTTTTGTAAATTAAAGCTTTTTATTTTCAAAACATATGCAAGGATAATTTTTTAACATTAACCTTTGCAAAATCTTATGTTCCAGCTTTCTCTCTCTTCCACCACCTCCTCCCCTAGATGACAAACCATCCAATATATGTTAAACATGACAGAAATATATGTTAAATCCAATATATGCATACATATTTATGCAATTATCTTGCTGCATGAGAAAAATCAAACAGGAAAAAATGAGAAAGAAAATAAAATGCAAGGAAACAACAACAAAAAAAGTTATGTTGTGAAACACACTCAGTTACCACAATCCTCTTTCTGGGTGTAGATGGCTCTCTTCATCACAAGATCATTGAAATTGATCTTATCTCATCGTTGAAGGGAGCCATGCCCATGAGAATTGATCATCATGTAGTCTTCTTGTTGCCATGTACAATGATCTCCTGGTTCTGCTCATTTCACTTAGCACCAGTTCATGTAAGTCTCTCCAGGCTACTCTAAAATCATCCTGCTGGTCATTTCTTGCAGAACAATAATATTCCATAACATTCAGCGATTATTTTACTCAGCCATTCCCCAACTAATGGGCATCCACTTAGTTTCCAATTTCTTGCCACTACAAAAAGTGCTTATAAACACTGACTGAAATCTTAAGTTGTTCTCATAATGCATTATTTCCCTTTATAATACCTCCCTATATCTAATTAGTAGACACCTCTCTGACAATTTCATTGCCCATGGCATCCCAAGAATGCCCAGGTCAAATTTCTTTGCTTCCCTCTACTTGATAGCAAAGAGAAAAAGACAGAGGCTCAGGGCAGCAAGGGCTGAACACTCACAAACCTGTTTCATTATTTTGTTTCAATTTGTTGGTTGATTTTTGCAAACAACTGGTCAACATATGAGAAGAGTAAGAAATTTGTTAAACCAGTGGTTTACCATTGCCTAAATAAAATAGCCTGGAAACAGAAAGGTCAATTGGAATCAAACTATGAAGAACTCTGATGGGAAAGATAAGAAATGGATAAGGACATAACATACTGTATATGAGAATATAGGTAAGTAAACAAGTAGAGTATTAAGAAGATGTAAGTTCTAGTTCCACCTCAGACACTTCCTAGTTGGGCAAGTTATTTACCTCTTCTGCCTCTGTGTACTCATCTATGACATGGGGAAAACAATAGCAACTACCTTCCAGGGTTGCTGGGAAGATCAAAGTATGATAATATTTGGAAAGTATTTTGTGAACTTGGAAGCATTATATAAAAGTGTGCTATAATTGGAGAATCACTGAAAAAAATTCAATACCAAATTTGATATGAAGAAGAAGAAGGAGGAGGAGGAGGAGAGGAGAAGAAGAAGAAGAGGAGAAGAAGAAGAGGAGAAGAAGGAAGAAGAGGAGGAGGAAGGGGAGGAGGAGGAAGGGGAGGAAGAAAAGGAGGATGGAGAGGAAGAGGAGAAGGAAGAAGGGGAGGAGGAGGGGGGAAGAAAAGGGGGAGGAAGGGGCAGGAGGAGGAGGAGGGGAAGAGAGAGGCAGAGAGACAGAGAGAATGAGAGAGAGAGAGAGAGTGAGAGAGAGAGAGAGAGAGAAGGAGAGAGAGGGAGAAAAGGAGAGAGAGAGGGAGGGAGTGAGGAAGAGAGAGAGAGAAAGACACAGAGAGAGTCAGAGAGAGAGAGAAAGAGAAAGAAGGGGAGAGAGAGAGAGAAAGAGAGAGAGAGAGAGAGAGAGAGAGAGAGAGAGAGAGAGAGAGAGAGAGAGAGAAAGATACACAGAGAGAGAGAGAGAGAGACAGAGAGAGAATCTTTGTGACTATGAGTTGCTGCTCAAAAACTTGAGTTAAGGATCACAAAGCAGAGTTGCAGAGTAGTTAGTATCCTCTCTCAAATTATAAGAATCCCCAAATCTCAAAATAAAGAACTTATATGACAGATATAGGATAGTTATCAAATCTGCCAGATGAGACATAACACCATATAAGGTAAATATTTCATGAAATAATATTTGAGAATATCAACACTTTGTTCTTGTATTAAGCCTAAGTACCAAACCTAATATACTCCATACTCTTGCTCCTGGAAGGCCAAAGAAAATTACTGTGTAGATCTTTGACATATGGCTATAGGATCATGGCAATGATTTAGGCTAAAGTTCCCCAGTGTTTCCTTGAAGTGGTGAAAAGTAGAAGACATACTGGGCTGATGATGCATTTAGAATCACAGGTTAGAGAGAAAAACAAAAACTAAGAATAACAACAAAAAAGCATCAGAATGGAAGAGAAAAGGACTAAAAGTCCAGCTGGGTCTAGTTATTTATTTCTGGAGTTTATGTAATGCACAGAGGCATTTGAACAGTAGTGAAAGGGATGAGGTCAAAGAGCAAGGAAGGAATCTAGGGAAAAGAGACTGGAAATACAAGAGAAATAATGAAAAACCCAAAATTCTAAAGAAAAAGATTAAATAAAGCTCACAAACAATTGAACCAACAGAGGAAATTAAGGTAAAGGTAAAATAAGTAAAGCATTTTGGATAGATGTGAAAATATGAAGAAATGAGTCAAAATTATTCAATTAAAAATAATACTATGGACTCCACTGAGTTCTCTGAAAGATTAAAAATAAACTATAAATGGGTTATAGGAGAAATAACACCTTTTAAATTTTTAAATTTATTTATGTAAAATATTCTTTTCTTTTAAAATTTTAGTTCTAAATTACTTCCCTACCACCTCCTTCCTTAAATTAGAAGTAAACAATTATATTTGTATAAATTATATATGTATATAAATTATACATGTAAAAATCATATAAAATGTATTTTAAAATTAGCCCTATTGCAAAACATATCAATGAAAAACACTGAGAAAATTATACTTCATTTCGTGCTTAGAATTCATCATCAATCCTCTCTCTGGAGATGGATGGCATTTTTTTCCATCATGAGTGCTTGGGAATTGTCTTTGATCATTATATTTATAAGAGCAGTCAATTATTTTGCAGTTGATCATCATTACAATATTGCTGTTACTGTGCTCAATGATTCCCCAGCTTTTCCTCACTTCACCTTGCAGCAGTCCATATATACTTTGCTATGCTTTTTTTTTTTTCTGAAATCACTCCCCTTCTCCTTTCTTATAGCACAAAAGTACTCCATTACAATTGTAGGCTATGATTTATTCAGCCATTTCCCAATTGATGAACATACCCTCAATTTCCAATTTTTTGTCGCCACAAAGAGCGGTCATATTTTTATATAAAGAGATCATTTTCCCTTTTTCCCTCTTTTCTCTTTGGGATACAGATTTAGTAGTGTTATTATGAAGTCAAAGTTATGCACAACTTATAGTTCATTGGACAGGGTTCCAAATTGTTTTCCAGAATTGTTGAACCAGTTTGCTACTCAATCAATATATTCATTAATGTACCTATTTTTCCTTCATGCCCTCTATCATTTGCCATTTCTGATAGATGTGAGGTGGTACTTCACAGCTGCTCTAGTTTGTAATGATCTATTTTTTGTGATTTAGAACAAGTTTTCATATTTTTATGATTTTAACACAAATTTTATCAGAAAACTACCTATTTCTATCTTTTAACCATTTGTCAACTGGGGAATGGCTCTTATTTTTATAAATTTGATCCACTTTCCTATATAATCAATAAATTAGGCCTTTAAGAAGAGAAATTTAGTATAAAATGTTTTGATGTTACTTCTTTTGTCAGTGCTAGTTTTGGTTAGCAAAATGTGGTATCCTTGATTATCTCTTTTAATGAGGTCTGTTTTTGCCTTTGCTTTGTCTGAGATCATGATTACTATCTCTACCCTTTTTTTTTAAATTTCAGCTGAAGCATATTAGATTTGGCTCCAGCCCTGTTTTTTAACTCTGTTTTTCTGTTTCATGTATGTCTTTGTAAAGAATTTATTGGTGGATTCTGATTTCCAATCTATTTTTCTGTTCCATTTCATTTTATGAGAGAACTCATCTACTTTCAGTTATAATTCCTATATATTTCATTCCCCTCTATTCCATTTTTTTCTTTCTCTCTCTTTTCATCCTGTCCTTCCTCAAAAATCTGTTTTACTTCTAACCATTCCACCTTCCAATTCACTTTCCCTTTTATAAATTCTCCTTTCCTTTATACCCTTCTCCTACTATTTCCCTATTGGGTAGCATTGATTTCTATACTCAATTGAGTATGTGTGTATTCTTCCCTTTTTGAACATATTCAGATGAAAGTTTAAGCATTGCCTGCCATTCCATTTCCCCCCTCCACTGTAAAAGTTTTTCCTTGCAAGCCTCTTTTATGTAAGAAAAATTTTGGCATCCTCCATTTCTCTTTCCCCTTCTCCCATACATTTTTCTTTCTTTCCATACATTTTTGGGTGGGCAGGTCATTACAAAATAAGTGCTTTGAACCAGAGATTTATAATCCATTAATGGCTTCAAAATTAAAGGAGATAATGTTTACATTTTTTCTGGCTGTGAAAGATATGTTAATATGAGGTGACTTTTCAGGAGGGAATTTTTTTCTTTTAAAATGAATTTATATTTTAAAAATTAAAACAAACAAACAAAATAATTGCTTCACATTCATACCTTTTGTCCTTTTAATAGCTTTAATAATAGAAGTTATATCTCTCATTTTCCCATGAAGGGATATAAATAATTTAACTTTATTGAGTCCCTCTTTCATTTTTGCCTTTTTATATTCCTCTTGAATCTTGTCAATTGTTCCATTCAGTGCTGTTTTTTTTTTTTTCAATCAGGAATGCTTACAAGTCTATTTTCCAAATGAAGAATTATACTTAGTTTTATTGGATAGTTGATTCTTGGTTGTAATCCTAATTCCTTTCTTTGACTTTTGAATTATCATATTCCAAGTCCTCTGCATCTTTAATATGAAAATTGCTAAATCTTGTGGTCATCTTGAATTTGAAAAGATATTTGATTTTTTAATGACTGCTTTTTTCCTTTGTATTGAAAGTAGTAAAAATTGGCTATAATATTCCTAGGAGTTTTCATTTTGGGATCTCTTCAAAAAATGATCAGAGGATTCTTTAAATTTCTATTTTACCTTCTGGATAAAAAATATATTTTTATATCTTTATAATTTCTTGAAACATGATGGCTGGGTTCTTTTTAAATCACGATTTTCATGTAGTCCAATAATTCTTAAATTATGACTTTGAACTAATTTTAGTTCAATTGTTTTCCAATGAGATATTTCACATCTTCTGTTTTTCTTTTGTTTTTTAACTTTGTTGAATTGTTTATTGATGTCTTGTGGGTTACTGACTTCCACTTGCCCAAATCTAAGTTTTAAGACATTATTTTCTTTAGTGAACTTTTAGAGCTCTTTTTCAAATCTAGCCAATTCTGCTTTTTAAGGAATTATTTTCTTCAGTGACATTTTGTGCCTTAAAAAAAAAATTAGGCTAATTCTCTTTTTTAAGATATTATTTTCTTTAACATTTTTGTGTCCCTTTTATTGAGTTGTTAATTCTTTTTTCATAATTTTATTGCATCACTCCCATTTTCCCCCTCTAATTTTCCTCACTATTCTTATTATCCCTTTAAATCTTCCGGGGATTATTTTTGGCCTTGTGTTCAATTAGCACTTTTATTTTAAGCTTTGCTTATAGCTGTTTTCACATTGCTGTCTTCTTCTGAGTTTGTGTCTTCATCTTTCTTATCAGCATAGTAGCTTTTTATGGCCAAATTCTTTTGTTTGTTCAATTTTCCAGCCTATTTCTTAACTTTGAACTTTATATTACAGTTGGACTCTGTTCACTTGAGGGATGAGGATACACTGTCCCAAGCTTCAGGTTTTTTCATGTAACTATTTTTGTAACTAGTTCTAAGAAGCTGAAAGTTTTTGGTTTTTCCAAGATGACTGGGATCCTGGGGAAGCTTTGGTTACTGTTCTCCTCTTCTGCATTCTGGTTTTTACTCAACTAGGATGTCTGTTCCCCTGAAGTCACAAGCTATAGAATTCCTCTAGGTCCTGGATCTATGACTAGGTTCCCCACTCTCTGACAGTCATATTAATAGTACTTTTCTCTGCCTTGAAACTATGACCAAGGACCTTGCTTCCTTGTGGCTGACTACAAACCCTCCTTTTTACCCTGGAACTATGATCCAAAATTGTATATGGGCAATAGAGTTACCAATCAGCAGTTGGACCCAGTAGCAGCAAAAGGTCCCCATGTGCAGTTGACTTATTATCTACTAACATAGGACTTACTATACTACTTATTGACTTACTACACTACTAACAATTGACTTACTATCTTTGAGTTGAGAATTTATGAAACTGCTGCTACTATCACTATTTGCTACTACTATGTATGTATGTGTGTGTGTGTGTGTGTGTGTGTGTGTGTGTTCATTGGACTAGCCTCTACCCAGTGTCACACACATCTCCTGCTAAACTTTTAAGTGTTTTAGGCTAGAAAAATGTCTTATCCTGACTTTTCGTTGGCTCTACCACTCCCAAATTTGGTGTAAGCATTATTTTAACATTATTTGGAGGGAAATTTTGAAAGAATTCAACTGGACTGCTGCCTTTGTAATCTAAGCTTTAACTTTGAAATAAGACATATAATACCAGAAGTGAGGACTATATAGTTTTTATTTTTCTAAAATCAATCTCTTAAGGCAAAAATTAAAAATTCAAAAACATATACAAGAGTAGAAAAAAACTGAATTCAAGGAGGATCTCTCTAAAGAAATGAATGTAGTGATCAAGGATGATAAATTTCACAAACACAAATAATAAATAGAAGAATATTTGATAGGAGAGAAACAAAAAGACTTCAATGTTAAGAATACATGAATTCTGCATAATTCAAAATGGCTGTCCTTAAAAATAAGAAATAAAGATAATTTATGACAAGTGAAAAGGTTTGGATAACATAATGAAGGTTTTAAACATATGTTTGAAGAACACACACACAGATATGCCTGTACATCTCAAACTACCTGGCACATGATAGTTAAATTTTACAATGTTATTAACAATCAGTAAGTTTGTCCCAAGGAACAAGGAACATCCAAGGAAAAGATCTTAAAATATGAAGGAAAGGCCATCCCAGTAACACAGAATTATTTCATCAGAAAATGTAGGAGAGACTATAGTGGGCAATGCAAACTTATTGAATCCATATGTGAACAACGAAGGAATAACAGTTCCTCAATTACTTTTACAGGAATGAAAGCTCAGAAGAATAGGTAAAAACAAAGGAAAAGAGAGACTGACTTAGAGGAACAGAGAATATGAATCTCATTCAGAAGGGGAAGAGAAGAAAGCTGCTAATGAGTAATTATGTATCTGAAATATATGCTTATAGAAGAGAAAGAAAATTATAATGAATTTTCTCTAAGATCTATCTACATATAAAGAAATCACTGTCTTTGAGAATTATAAGTACCACCATGGAAGTACTTCCACTTCCTAAAACAGAAGGGGTTATATGTAACTTCCCAAAGTTCACTAGTACTCAGAAATATAGAAAAGGTAGAGAACCAGAAGCAGAATATCCTTGTTTGAAAAATGAAGACTGATCATGAGAAGGAAATATTGCTTGAAAGAGAGAGTTCAATGATTATGAATGTCTTTCTCCTTGATCTATTTTTCCAACTCAATTGTTTATGATAGATCAGAGTTTCTTTACCTTCTTTGAATTTTAGATTACTTTCTTTTGTATTTTAGGCCACTTTTCAGTCTAGAGAAACCTCTGGTTCCTTCTCAGACTCATATTTTCAAATGTATAAAATCAAATTACAAAGAAATGCAATCATAGTGATGTATTCAAATATATATATATATGCATGTATGTATGTATGTATTTAAATTATATATTTCACAGACCTTTTAAATCTCACAGATCTTTTGGGGTTTTTTGGATCCCAGATCAGGAACCCCTCTCTTAGATGTTCTACTCCTCTTTTAGATTGCTGACTTTGTTCTAATGTTTCTTGTGTTCTCTTGGAATCAATGGTTTTTACTTGTTCTATTCTATTTTTCAAGGAGCTCATCATTTGGGCAAAGTTTTCTACTCTTTTCAAAGCTCTTTATTCTTCTTCATCCTTCCCTAGAAGCTTTAGTTTTCATTATAATTTCTCTCCCCCCATTTCATTTCTTTCATTCACACTTAATATCTTCATGGCAAAGCCTTTGTTTTTACTCAGATTTTACTTGGAGTTATTATGCAGTTATTCTCTCTTTCTAGATTTTGAATTTATCTTAGTCCCTATTATTATTCTTTATGTTTGATTTTTGTTTTTTGTTTGCTTTTATTTCTTGGCTCCTTTTATATAATGAGACTTTGTGCTAGAGAAATTCTCTGTCAACTTCCATACTCTTAGATGGGGTGGCCTGGTTCCTTTTTGTCCTGTCTCTTTCATATTCTTGTTATCATGATATTGCTGTTCTATGTGGGATGGGTGACATTTGTTTTTGGCCTGTACCACAATCCCTGATTTTCATTTCCTCATGTCCTTTTCCAACTCAGATTCCTTCTCTCAATACAATCCTCAGCTGGGCACTGATTCCATAGACTGCTATGCTTTCAAAGGATGTTAGTTGGATTTTGAAGAGCATGCCATTTGCAAGCTCCATGCATTGTCTTTTGGCAAATGTACCAGATAGTTGATCTGGCCCTGTTTCCTGCTGTTACTCTGAATATTCCAACTTGGCATTGCCCTACCCTATCTCTCTGTCCAGTGACCTATGGAGATTGGCTCACTCTCCTGTTGCTATTCTGACATATTGGTGCTAAGATCCACCTAACTGCAGGCTTCTGAGCTCCTGGAGAGGTACCAGATTGACAAAGATCTTAAATGTTAAGTATTATCTATTGCTACTCCTGATCCTCTGGGCTCAAGTTCAGCTTTTATCTCTTATCATTTCTCTTCCTCCCTTTGTTAGATTAACTACCAACTTCTACTAGTACATGTGCTCAGTCAGGTTTCCCAGTTGTGACCAGATGAGCACTTTTAATCTAATGAAATGAAGATTGTGTTCTGCTTGTGGGGCAGTACCAACTCTCTGAATATTCTTTGACCCCCTCAGTTAATATTTCTACTTTTCTTGACCTACTGATCATGGTCCTGGGAGAAATTGTGTCCTTATCCTTGGTGGTCAGGGAGGAGAAACATCTTTCCATTTTTGGCCCCTCTCCAAGTTTGTATCCTATTCACTACTCTTGGGCTTCTTCAGTCCATAAGTGATTTATAGTTGCTTCTCTGCCCATTCTACTAATGTCAAGTTTACAACATTCGAAGCTATCCTATTTCCTCATCTTCTCTTTCCTCATGGGTCTGCCTGAAGTGAATTTCCCTTCTGTTTGTCTTGACTCATCCATCCCTTATTTTTGAAACTTAATTCTCTGTCTTATAATTCAAACCTGACATCTAGGCACCTGGAAATCATGATACCTTGGCTATTTGCATTAAAGAAGGCACATCAATTTCTTTTCCTAAGCCAGGTATTTCTAAGTTTCCTGGAAGATGGGTCTTTCCTCCCCATTCCCTCTAGACTGTTCTCCTTAGAATTCCTGATTAGTTGCTGCTTCATGCCCAAGATTTTCTGGATTGTGCTTTCTAATACTGCAGAGAGAAGGACATTCTAAGACCAATGAACATTGAATATCCCCAAACATCCTCCCTCCCCCCACAAAAAAAACAAAACAAAACAACAAAAAAAAACCAGTCAGATCATTCTCTGCACACTTCTGAAAAAAAAATTACAATAACAAGAGAAAAGGCCTAATGACCTGGAAAATGAGTCAATCAGGGAATCAGACTACATGTCCAATGTCACAGTATGTAAAGCGAAGGAGGCAAGAAGGGAGAAGCTTCAATTTTGTGGCACTAAATTAAGGCCTCCATATGATCAGAACTAGGAAATCCTGTAGCAGAGTAAAAACGGAGGCTCTTCAATGTGTCATAATCCCTATACCCATATCTAATTCATAAAGCATGTAAACCTAAAGTCCTCCTCTCATTCCTCATGATGCTATGGAGATGATCCTGGTCCCCTGTCCAGGGACACTGGACAGGCTTCCCATACAAATCTTATGATGGGTTATGTTTACCATCCAATGACCAGCCACATTGGATTCAGAAGAGCTCATAACCAAAAGGGAGGACCATGGTATAGAGAATATTAGACCCAGTAACTTGAGCATTATTGTGAGCTTGTTACTTGCAGCAGAAAAGGAATTCCCCATGCTGGAGAAGCAATAATGAAACTATCTCCTAATAAGCAAGTTTTAAAAAGTTCTGATTGTGATAGCCTTAGTTCTATAGAGGATTTTTTTTAAATCTATGAAATCTTCCTTTAAAAATTTTTAAATTTTAATTAATTTTTAAATTTATAGAATAAAGCATATCCACACCATAGTACAACAAAAAAGATGGTTATATATGAAACTGCAAATCTATCATGCACAACTTGCTATTTCTTTCAAATGTACAACAAAATTATCATGTATGTGTGTGTATATATATATATGTATATATATGTATATATACACTATCCTTTCCCCTGCTTGCCTCCCTCCTCACTGTAGAAATTAGGTGCAAATTGGCACATACATATATAAAATTATTCTAATATAGACTTCTATTTATCAGTTCTTTCTCTGAATGCAGATATTGTTTTTCTTTATATGTACTTTATAGTTAATTTGGGTACTTACTATAGATAAAATAACTTAGTTGCTTAAAAGTTATTGTTAAAATAACATTGCTATTACTGTGTACAATGATCTCTTTGTCTTGCTCATTTCACTCCATTATTTCATGCAAGTCTTTCCATATTTTTCTGCAGTCGCTGACTTCAAAATTTCTTATAGCACAATAGTATTCCATCAGAATCATATAATACAATTTATTCATTCTTCAATTGATGGGCATTGAATTTCCAATTGAAAATTTTATTTCTTTGCCACCACAAAGAAAACTGTTATAAATCTTTTAGAACATATACATTATTTTCCTATTCCCCTAATCATCTTCAGAAATAGACTGAATAGTGGTATTGTTGGGTCAAAATGTATAGGTAGTTTAATAACTCGTTGGACATGATTCCATATTGCTTTCCAAAATGATTGGATCATTCTTCAATTCCATAATGAATTAGTGTCTCAATGTTTCCACATCCCCTCCAACATTTGTCACTTTCCCTTTCAATCATTTTAGTCAATCTGGTAAGGGTATAATGGCATCTCAAGGTCATTTTAATCTTCATTTCTCTAATTAATAATAATTTAGAACATGTTTTTATATGATTATACTTGTTCTGATTTCTTCATTGGAAAACTGTTCACAGCCTTTGACTACTTACCTATTGGGGAATGACTTGAATTCTCATATATTTGACAAAATTCTATTTACTATTTTGAATTTCCTCCTGTCTTATTTTTATTCACTTTTTTTCCTCCTCAGTCTTTCTTTTTGTCCTATCCCTGTTACCTTTTTCCCCCTTATCTTTATATTCTTTAATTTACTTACCTCTCTAAAATTCCCTCTCTTATCTTCTCCCCACCCTTCTAATCTTATTCTATACACTCTTTTCAAGAAAGAAAAAGCTAAGAAAACTTCTAATTCTCTTCACATATACTTTATTTCTTCTTCAAGTAAGATGAGAACAAAGTTCCAACATTATTTGCCCTCTATCTTACCAGTTTCCGTTCTATTCATTCTTCCTTTAATGCCCTATTTATAAGTTAATTGCTTTTTATTCTTTACTTCCCAATTTTACTTTGAGAATCATCCAAATATAACAATTCAACCATAATATTTTTTTCAAATTACTTCAACAATTTTAAGTTTTCAATAATAGTGATAATATTTTCATATATAATAATCATAGAGTCATAATTAGCCTTCAATCATTTCCTTGTATATCTTCTGAATTTTTTATATTGAATTTTCCATTGAGTACTCATCTTTTTGTTACAAATATCTGAAAGTTCATCAACAATCAGTTCATCAAATGTCCATTTTTTTTCCTATTCAGGATTATACTCAAATTTGCTGGATAAGTTATTCCTGGATACAACTCCAATTCCTTTGCTCTTGAAAAATGTAATGTTCCAAGACGTACGGTCTTAGTGTAGAAGCTGCTTACTGTCTTGTGACATCCTGATTGCTTTTCTGCTGTATAGAAATTGATTTTTTTCTTATTGCTTGTGATATTTTCTCTTTAAATAATTTTCCTTTTAAAATCTGCCAACAGTTCAATTTCATTTTAAACAATTCAGCCCTCAGATATTGAACCATAGTGAGCTCCTCCCTCATGTACAGGATTTTTAAAGAAGAGAGATCTGTACCCTTAATTTCTGATACCCCTGATACAAGGGTATAAGTATGATTGAGAAGGCACAAAGATATATAGGGTACTTCTCATCTTTGCAGCTTCCCATGCTGCTTCAGGGAGTCATGATTTCATCAATACAGGTGCCTTCTCCAATTTCTTTCTTGAGGCCTTCACAATGCTATATCTTTGCCAGCAGGGACTTCTTATGTCTTTGTCTTTGAATAAAGTCAGTCACATCCTAGGTGCTTAATAACTGCTCGTTGACTTGTTGATTTGCATTCTTATCACTCTGCCCAATGCTTACAGCCAGCAAATGCAGAGGAAGTATGTGATTCTTAGTTTCTATTATTACTAGTATCTAGTAAGCAGTACTTAGGAAGTATGTAATTCTTAGATTCTAGTAATTCTTAGGGTTGGGGGAAAAGGAAATCCCTCCCTTGGTAAGCAGTTCCAGAGTGCTGTCTCTGCTCTTTTTTGCAATGATCCTTAGAGACAGACCTACAACCTTGTCAGTACTAATCCCTGACATCTTGCTCACTTCTTAGGATCTATTTGGATTCAGGTTCTGTTCATACTTCAAAACTTCAGGGTCTCCCCAACTTCAGAATTCTGAGGTATTGACTAATAGCTCTAAAAGAACTAGCTTTTTAAAAAGTCACCATTTCTTTGTACTTTGGCCAACTGTCTCTCCTCAGTGGAAAATGAACCACAATTTGTCAACCAGATTTTTTTTCACATTCACACTGGCAGCTTCCAAAAGGAAGGGGGCATTTTTCCATTTTCAGTATTCAATGTTGTAATGTCTTTCCTAAGACTTATAGCAACTGCTATCAAAGGTTAACATTTCACATTAACCTTGGAACCAGTGTTACATTCACTTATCACAATAAGCATCCCTATGCGGGTAGACTGGATGGTTCATTTACTTTGTAAGACATTGTCAAGCCACCCTGCATACATGAGGTTATATGTGTGTGTATACATTATTATATATAATATATTTTACATATTATATATAAATTTAAAAATATATATATGAATACACAATTATATATAGTATAATATATATTTTACCCATTATATATAAATTCAAAAAACACAAATCTGTATATGTATGTATATGTATGTATGTATATGTAATTATATAGTATAATATATATTTTACAGTTATATAAATTTAAAAAAAACACACATATGTGTTTGTATGTATCAAAACAGAAAGTAATCCCATGCTCTTGCCATCATCGGGCCCCCTGCACTTCAGTCATACATTGTTTTGACAGAGAATCCTTCCCAGATATTTTTGACAATGTCTGTCTATTGCTTGAATAGGTGTTGAACACCACTGGTTTATAAGGAACCCAGAGAACTGATATTTTTGCCAGTGTTTCAGGTTGAATCACAAACATTTCAGTTTTGTCTTCATTTCATAATGTATCTATTAGTAAAATGAAAGTAGTATAGGAAAGAATAATTGGCAGGGAAATGATGGGTCATTTACTGGATGAGACAGGTGATTATTGCTATCTATTTTCTACAATTGGAAGATTGTGAGATAGCAGAATTGGCTTGTTAAGTGTTTAAAAATCACAGATAAATCAGATTAACTGTTGTTAGCCCAACAGTCTTTCACCCACTTCACAAGCAGCATGTGGAAAGCCTGATCAGCAGAATCAGAAATAGTGAATAGGATGGCTCTGATAACTAGTACAGACACATGTATAATCATGGGGCTTAAAGACTGATGCCTTTTGAAAAGACTTCAAAGAATGTGTCATTGCTAGGAAGTGAGGAGTTCCTAAGAGTTTAATGAATGACTAAAGGAGCAGAGAATGCAGAAAGACACACAGATAGATGATGTTAGATAGATGATGGCTCGTTAGCCAGATATATAGATCTGTGAGTTGTGGGGAGACAGAGATAAAGAGACAAAGATAGAGAGATAAATCTGTGTTGTGGTGAAATGGAAAAAAGGAGAAAGAAAGATATATGAGTCGTTACTTCCAATATTCACTAGAAATGAATGAAAAATATCAGCTTCTGTGCTGAAAAACTGGGGCAAAACTAAGGCATAGTTAGTGATTGGTTTCTAAAAATTGAGTCTGAAATTACTAGCTGCTGTCTCAAGGCTTTCTAAGGAATCAGCTTCTTTTTCCAAGGGCTTGCTCCCACAGACCACATCACCTATCCCAGGAATATTTATTCTTTCCAAATCTATATGGTTTTTGAGGATACATGAATAAAACATCCTCACCCTAGTTTTGAGAAGAATAAATCATAGTTGCATCTTCTAGATTCCTACAATCTCTTCTCTCTAGCTGACACTCTCTACTGACAAGTACTTTCAAGTACTCTGTTCTATGTGAATCATGCACAACTCAACAAAAATAACCTCCACTTTATACTTCTCCAGTCCACACTGTTGTTCCACCCAAGGTAATTTTTAAAAAAATATATTCTAGGTCATCTATCTCTTCTGGAGAAAGATGAGACTAAAATAATTTCTGACCAGTCCTTGGAGTCAGGAAGGGGATGGCTTGATGATTCCCAGTAATACTATTTCATCTAATGTTTAGTTTTAGGTTAGTTTTATGAACTGGGTATTTATATTCAATATTTTCAATAGATATATAATGAATGTCTATTGCAGTAGAGGCCTTGAAGGAAAAACAGGGAGACTCCATCTCCTCACTTGAAGTACTCACAGTCTCCTCAGGATATGAAAATTGGACCTGTAGTCAGGAAGATCTGAATTCAAATAAGATCTCAGACTCTTACCTACTGTGTAATACTGGGCTAGTCACTTCACCCTGTTTGCCTCAGTTTCCTCATCTGTAAATGAGTTGGAAAAGGAAATGGTGAACACTCCAGTATCTTTGTCAAGAAAATTCCAAATGAGATTACAAAGAGTTTGACATTAGTGAAATGACTTAACAATAGCAAGATTTAAATTCTGAATGCCAAGATGATAATGTATCCATTAATATAAAGGAAGAACTCAGACATTCCTCATATCCCCTATATTTAACACACATAGGCTACTATATCAACTTCTCTTCTGCACTATGTCTATGGAAGTAAAGAAAAATTTAATGGAGATAATTTGAATGGGTAAACTTACCCCAATAAGACTGAGCTAGAGATCATGACAACCCATCAATGATACATGAGCATTCCACTCATTCAGTCAGGCAAAAATTCATCCAGCTCAAATATTCCCTAGCTTCTACCTTTTCCTCAAGTGCAAGGATGAGAGGAAAGATTTTTGCAAATGTTTTGTTGCTCAAGGTAAATGATATTCATTAAGCTACTAGGAACATAGCTGTCAAACAGGGAGAGGAAATGAGAAAGCAACCTGTCCCCTTCTCTTTCCAGGGCATCTCTACAGATTGTTGACAACCTCCTAATCTCTGTCCACCATCAGAATTTTGGACTTCACACTGGATTGCATGTCTGTTTCTTATGGGTGAAGGCTGTTAATCTCCATCTCCCAGATATATCCACACTTGGACCCCGCCCCCTTCCTCTTTATGTATTTGTTACCCTCCCACCACTAGAAAGTAAATGCTCTAAAAGCAAGTATTATCTTGCTTCCTTTTATTTGCATCCCCTGCAGGAGGATAACTATAACATTCCTATCTATTGAAATCTTTACAAACTGCTAACTCATTAGAGTTGATAGATTATTGATCTGATCTTACAAGAAGATGTTTTAGGCCAGAACCTGAAACAAGGTACTAAGTAGAACTAAGTAATACAATTCTTGTGTTCACATCTTTACTCATTGGAGTTCACAAGTATGTGAGATTCACAAAGCCTATCCAAGATGTTTCTCTAGGAATTGTCATGAAGGAATAAGCAAGTCTTTATGTAATTCCTACTGTATTATTGATCCTCACAACAATTTTATGAAGTGCTATAGGTACTATTATTATGCTTATTTTATGTTGGGGGAAACTGAGGCAAACATAAGTGACTTGACCAAGGTCACATGCTAGCAAATTCCAAGGCTGGATTTGAACTCAGATCAGCTAGACTCTAGCCTTAGTGCTCTCTCCACTGTGTCATTTACCTGCCTAGCTGCATTTGGCAAATTTAATGTTCATCCATCCTATGCAATGTGGATTCTAATCTGCTGTTTCTTAAAAAAAAAAAATTGTCTTTTTCAAGTTCCATGGCAACTGGCCCATTCTCCGCGATCTTTCAAAATTAATGATAATGAGTTGCCCCCAGTTTTTTTTTTTTTTTTTTTTTTAATAGCAAGATATGTGGTATCTAGGCTTGGTCACTAGGACTTTACAATGCAAATGAAGACAAAGAAGCTGAGCCTACAGTGCTTGAAAACTGATTGGATTTGATTGTAAAAGACGAATTCATACATTCAAGTTTCACCAGTTGTCATCAAATGAGAGACCTCTGAAATAGTTCCAATTTCTATGTTCAGAAACTCAGCTTTAACTCGTATAATGAATTTTGAGGTAGTATATCTCCTCCTTGCTGTATCAAGTTTGCAATAACCCTTGGCCAAAAGCATTAGATTTTTAGTGTAAAAAGGGACTATGAATAGAGGGGAAGGGAAGTAGCTTGGAGGCTCCTTTATCCCATTGAGCAATAAGTCTGCCTTGGGGAGGTTAAATAAATATCTGGATGGAAATATAAACATGTTGAAGTTGCAGTGGAACTATCTAACTTTTAAATTAGCTGACAGAAACTGTAAACAACAGTGTGCAAAGTTCAGGTTAGGATGATAGATTTCCTTTTGTCAACTAGTCAATGGATTATAATGGAGCCATTTGCACAGTCATTAATGCAGCAAATTAGGAGTATGTCCATTTGTGTCCCCAGATGTACTCACTGTAATTGGCATATATCCATATTTAATACTAATGTGACATAGCCTGAACAGTGAGAAATTGATCAGACTGATAAAATAGAAGCTCATTAAATTTATATTTTAAGAGGATACTGGAATCAAAGCTCATGGTTATAGAAAATAACATAAACATGTGCTTCAAGACATAAATCATTTTTTCTACTAATAAGTATGTCATTAAGTCCCTTTCCCCCCTTTTTCATATTTTATAATTCATTTTTGCAGAGTGGAACAGTAGAAAAGTAGAAGGAAAGAAAATCCAGGAATAATCAAGAAATATCTGAGCTTAAGTTCCAGTTCTAATCTTTAGTTACTATCTGGTCATGAATCAATGAAATAAGATTCTGTTTTCTCATAAATCTTGGAGGGATTGTTAAATTCTTGGATGACAGAGTTAAGATTCCCTCCTGCCCAGGTCCTGCCAAGCCCCATATAGCTAGATCAATAGAAAAATATGAATAATAAAAAATGAGAAAAATATAAAACTTTGCTCTGGGGCAAAAATAAAATCAAAATCACAAGTCTAAGGAAAAATATACATAGGGATCTTATATAAAAAGATATGGGGGGAAAATACAAAGGATGGTGGCTTAGCAGTATCACATCTAAAACTATGTTATAAATCAGCAGTCATCAAAACCTGATACTGGCTAAGAAATAAAGTGGTGGATTAGTGGAATAGATGAAATACATATGACACAATAATCAAGGCCTATAGTAATTTAGTATTTGGTAAACCCCCAAATTCCAACTTCTGGAATAAGAACTCACTACTTGACTAAAATTGCTGGAAAAACTGGAAAATAATGTATCAGAAATTTGGCCTAAGACTATAGACTTACATCTATAGACCTACATCTCACGCCCCATATCAAAATAAGGTCAAAATGGGTACATGATTGGGGCATAAAGGATGATTCTATAAACAAATTAGGAGAGCAAGGGATAATTTATCAGATGTTTGGAGAAGAGATGAATTACCAAAAAAAGAATTTGAGAACATTATGAAAGGCAAAATGGACAACTTTAATTACATTAAATTAAAAAGGTTTTGCACAAACAAAATCAAAAGAAACAAGATTAAAAAAAGGGAAGTCAAAAATATTTACAGCCAGTATTTCTGATAAAGGTCTCATTTATAAAATATACAAAGAACTACATCAAATTTATAACAATAGAAGTCATTCCCCAATTGATAAATAGTCAAGATAATTTTCAGATGACAATATTAAAGCCATTTGTAGTCATAAGAAAATATTCTCTAAATCACTGTTGATTAGCGAAATTCAAATTAAAATGACTCTGAGATACCACCTCATACCTCTCAAATTGAGTAAGATGATGGGAAAAAATAATGATAAATGTTGTAGGGGATGTGGGAAAACTGGGACACTAATGCATTGCTGGTGGAGTTATGAAATGATCCAACCATTCTGGAGAGCAATCTGGAATTATGCTCAAAGGGCTTGAATAAGAAATTGAAAATTCTTATATAAAACTTAGGTTAGTTCATGCCAGCCTATATGGGAACATAACCATTCCCTGACTCTAGTCCATGAGTGTGTGATGTTCTCCTTCCTAATGAACTTAGTCTTCAAAACATATCACCTGTGCTTCGGCCACTTTCCTGAGTTCAAGGAACTAGCCACTCCTTGGAGCAGGTATGGCTCAATGAGGGTTGGCTCCCCTCCTGATGTCAATTATTGATAATCTTAAAGCCTTCTTTGTTCTCCCACTATAAAGTTCAGCTGCTTCTGAGCCTCTTTGGAATCTCACCCATGTAGATGACGATCTGCCTGGGACCTTCCCATTCGGGACTCAGAGGTTGCTGAACTGGGATTCTCCAGCCAAGACAGTTTAGAGTTGGTGCTCCCCGAATTGGGGATGTTTTCTTCATTTTTCTTTGCTGCTCTAATTATTATCTGTTTTAATAATTATTATTATTTTGCTGTATTAGATGTCATTCCCATGTATTGCATAATTAAAATTTTACTTTTGTTTTGATTGAATCTGAGAGCATCATTTATAGGAGTGAATCCAAACTTTTCTTTAAAATCACAAAACAGGGCTATAAAACTATGCCTTGAACCCAGAAGTGCCATTATTGGGTTTGAATTCTAAGGAAATCATAAAAGAGGGGAAAAGACCTCATGTGTAAAAATGTTTGTAATAGCTCTTTTTGTGGTAACAAAGAATTGTAAATGAGTAGATGTCCATTAATTGGGGAATGGCTGAATAAGCTATGGTATATGAAGGTAATGGGATATTATTGTTCTCTTAAAATGATGAGCAAGCTGATTTCAGAAAGGTCTGGAAAAATTTATATGAATTGATGCTGAGTGAAACAAGCAGAACCAGGAATACATTGTATACAATAACAACAGGAAAATGTGATGATTAATCAAGACTTGGTTCTTCTCAGTGGTTCACGGAGTCAAAGCAAACCCAACAGACTTTGGACAGAAAATGCCATCTGCATCCAGAAAAAGAATTATGGAGACTGAATGTAAATCAACACATGCTATGTTCACTTCTTTTTTCTGTTTTTTCCCCTCTCCCATGGCTTTTCCCTTTTGTTCTGCTATTTCTCTCCCAACATGAATCATAAAGCAATGTGAATTAAAATAAATAAATTTAAAAAAGAAAAATAAATAAAAGAATCATTAGGTTTGGAAAAAAAGACATGGGAAATCATAGCACACTACAAGATAAATAAGTCAACAGGAAGATATGACAATCAAAATGCTTTGGCCAGTCTTCCTCAAGGCAGATATTATGTGAAGGCATAACAAGGGATTAAATAATGCAATTGTACTTTGCCTTGCTAGGATAACACATGGAATAACATGTCTAACTATGACTACTCATTTTAGGAAAGACATGGACAAGTGTCCAAAGAGGGACAGGTTAAAAGATAATCAAATTGGAGAACATGCCCATAGAGATACTAAGGGATGTTCAGCCAGATCAATGAAGATTTGTGACTCCTGGATCAATTTATCTAGACCTACCATCTCATATAACTTTCAGTCTCATCTTTGACTACCCATCAGTTATTTCTAGTGTTTAATTCCTTTACATAGTAGGTGATTAATAAATGTTTAATGAATAAATAGATAGATAAATGAATAAAACAAGTTTTAAACTCAGTGTGTCTAAAAGAGAGTTCATTGTATATTTCTTAAATCTTCCCCTTTTCCTAAATGCCCTATTATTGTTGAAGGTACCATCTTCCCAGTTATCTAAGCTTACCATGTAGGTGACATCTTCTTCACTCTCACTAGCACCATTCATTTAATCTGTTATTAATTCCTGTTTTTCTCTCTGCAACATCACTCCCTTTTGTCTCCTTCTCTTTTCTGACAGATATTCTCATCTGGACTATGCCCATGGCCTTCTGGTTAACTTCTCTTCCTTGCTTCCCAGAGCAGGCAAGTGTCCACTCAGCTTTCAAAGTTATTTGTCTAAAGTGCAAGTGGGATTATATCACATTATTCTTCTTCTCAATAAATTCAGCTGGCTCCCTATTATCTCCAGAAAAAAAAAATACTCTTCCCAATATGGCCACTTCCTGTCTTTCCAGTCTTTTTATTCTCTATTTCCTTCCTTGTCTTTCATAATCCAACCTAACTGGCCTTCTAATGCACTCCATCTCCCAACTCTGCAATTTCACTGGCTGGCCCATGTTGGGAACTCTATTTCCTAATTTTTTGTATCAGGCCTGAAGACTCAGCACCAACCTCACCTTCCACAAAAGGATTCTCTTCTCAGCCTAACTCTGTGTTTATCCTGTGGTGATATATTGTATGTACACAGTTATTTGTAACTTGTCTCCTTTAGAATATTATCTCCTTGAGAGAAAAGACCATGTTTTTGCCTTTCTTTGTATCTCTAATATTTAGCATGATACTTAGACTTAATAAATAAATATTAATTTATCTAATAAATGTTTGATTACTTGACTTGAATTGTAGAAAGTAACATAGTGGTTTTCAACTACTTGAAAGGCTGTCACATTCAAGATGGAAGAGACATTCTCTCCTTAGTTTCAAAAGATCAAGCCAGAAGCAGTGGCTAGAAGTTAAAAAAAAAGAAATTAAAAGATTATAGCACTGTGATTGAATAGCTAGGTGACTCATTGGATAGAGCACTGGAGTCAGGAAGACTCCCTACCCTGAGATCAAATATGGCTTCAGACATTTACTAGCTGTGTGACATTGGACAAGTCACTTATCCCTATTTGCCTGTTTCCTCATCTGTAAAAAGAGCTGGAGGGGGAAATGACGAACATTCTTCAGTATTCTTTCCAAGAAAACCCCAAATGGAGTTATTTCATTGAAGAGTTGAGCCTAGCTGAAAAATGAGTGAACAAAAACAAAAAACCATGATTGCTAACATTTATATAGTATTTATCTTATATAGTAATTATTATTTACACAGCATTGTGCTAAGCACTTTGTAGTTATGATCTCATTTGATCCTCATCATAACCAGGGGAGATAGGTATTATTATTTACATTTTACAGATGAGGAAGTTAGGGAATTAAAAGGTTAAGTGACTTGCCTAGTATTACATAACTAGTAAGTGTCTGAAACTGGATTTGAATTCAGATTTTTCTGGCTTCAGATCCAACTTTCTATGTACTGTGCTATTCAGCTACTTTCCCTATAGGTGTAACATGTGTAGGTGTAACATAGGTGTAATATCTTAATAACTACTGCAATCACCAAACAGAACGAACTGGGTGAACAGTGAGCTCCTCATCTTGGAAGGCTTTTGGGAAGATGTTGCATGTCTAATTATTGGGGTTACCAATGTTCCTCTTTGTCAGTTCTTCTTTGGATTTATTAGTATTTAATTTCCTTTCTTTCTCTGAAATTATGGAATCATAAACTAATGTCTACCAATGGTCAGCAAATGAGTTGATAATTACCTTGAGTATCATAGTTTGTTAATTTGACTAATTAACTTGTTACACTGCTACAACATCAAAAATCTTTTTAAAGATGATATGTTGTTGCATGGTAATAATCCTTAGTGAGAACATCTACTCTTATTTAAGTAAAAAAAAATTAGGTGGAAAATCATGTGTCAACCGCAAATGGCAAACCCTTTGTTATTGGGATTGTTGCAGGCTATTTTGGGGTTTGGGCCTATAGAACAAATGTAACTTGGCAGGGCAAAAATAGTTGCAAAATACATATATTTATAGACAGGAGGAAAAGAAGAGCTTCAGCTGGGACAAGGTAAATTGTCATGAGTTGTACCATCTCCAGCTATTCTCAAGGGTTCTGCGTGGGAACCATACAATGGACTGAAAAGAGTGAGAATTTAAATTTGGCCTTAGACACGTAGTAGTTGTATGATCCTTGACAAATTACTTTACCTTTGTTTGCCTCAGTTTACTTACCTGTAAAAGGGGGATAATTATAGCATCTACTTCAGGGTTGTTGTGAGGGATCAAATAAGGTAAAACTTATTAAGAAAGAAAAAAGAACAATAACTGACACACTTAACACATGCTTATTTCCTTCCTATAATTCTTTATTTCTTAACTTTCCATGGAATAAAGGTACCATACCTGAACATGTTTCATATCTGATTCATGTATGCTGAATACCTTGTATTCTCCTCTCTCCCCACCCATTCCTTTGCTGTGGAGAACCCCTTAGTTTATAGGCAGAAATGAAATTCTTTTATCCAGTTTGGTAATGGTAGCTATCTCTAAATAAGGAGAGGGAAGAAAAAAAGAGAAACTTACATTACTATTATATATTTAAAAGGAATAGCCAATTATACATAGTAAATTTTCAATTTCATGTATAATCATTTTTTAAAAAATTATACTATGCTATGGAAATGCTTGTTATTCCACAAATTAAAATAGCATAATTTTTTAAAAAAGAAATTGTTCAAAGGTTTTGCAAGGGTCACTGTTGAAAAGTTACCCATGTATATATTTTGTAAATAAAAAGCTTTAATTAAAAAAATAATATTGCTGAAGCTACATTTCATTTTCATAATCATGAATCTTGTGAGCATTATATTAAATTCTGTTCCCTTATCATATTATACAATTTGTTTCTTTGCTATGTCTTCTCATTTCCCATTTTTTGAAGTGATGCTTTATTTACCTTTGAAGATGTTAACTACTTGGGATTAAACTTTGTTTATATATAATATATATATACTGCCTAGTGAAATAAAATGATAGATAATTAAAAAAATAAATTGTTTCATAACACTCTGTGGGGTTGAAGCACTGAAAATATATCCAGAATAATGAATTAAGGGTAAACCTTGAGGGCAGATAGAGGTCAAGGATTGGTAAGATTGGCGGCCCTTGTGGTCTCTGTCTGGTCCTGTCTTATTAGACACTGCTAGAGTAAGAAATAATACCATTCTATAGGCCTGCAGAGTTCACATTCTGAATTTTCCAAATCTGCACTTTTGTTCCTAAGGCATATTACTGCTGAGAAATATTTGGATGGAATAATAGAAAAATAATGTGAATCATCTCAAAAGCTTATTAGAAGCACAACTTTCTCTCTCAAGGGAATGATTTTACTTAATATTCATTCTAAATGAATAGAAGAGGAATTTACAACATATTACTTTCCAGCATAATTGTGCTTAGAGAAAGAAACATTTGTTATTCTAAAATTATTCATCTTGTGTTTTTCCTGGGTTCCATAAGAAAAGATTTCTGAAAAGTTGCAGTTAGCCCATCAATAAACATTTTTTAAGCACTGACTATGTGCTAGTCACTGTGAAATACTGAGGATGTAAAGAAAGTTTAAAAATAGTTCTTTCCCTCACAGATCTCATAGTGTAGTGAGGAAGACAACATGCAAACAAACAAGATAAAGAAAGGTTCAATTTCAAATAGTCAAAAGAGAAAAGATATTAGAATTAAGTGGAGTGGGGAAGGCTTCCCATAGAGATATGATTTTAACCAGGATTTGATTTCCTTGCTGTAATATTTCAAGAACATGATCTTTTCTCTCTTCTAACATATCCCATCAGTGCACCATCACCCTTCTCACCTCATGTCTAGAATATTGCAATATTCTGCTGGTAGTTCTACTGCTTCAAGTCTTTCCCCACTCCAAACCAATTCTCACATTTCTGCCCTGTCCTCATCCTCTCAAGACATTGATGTGCAAGGTGTATGACCTGAATGAAGAATGATACACTCTGGCTGGGTACAAAAGGGACTCTTTATTTTTAAGTTCATCTTCCCTGATACTATTATACTTGAATGCACTTCACAAACTAGCCAATATAATGGAATAATAAGGAAGACAAACAAATTGGACTTAATATCATTTCCAGCAGGAGTCTGCCTTCTCTTAGTGGAAGAAGCAAAGTCTTTTTTTATATAACAAGCTATGCATACACATATATGTATTATTTCCATATGTATGTGTATATTAACATATCACACACATATATATTTGGTCATGGGGAATGGAGAAAATGTCTAACCTCCCATCTTGTTGCTCACATGACCCAGTGTATTAAGGAGATCAACATGAACTGATGCTGAGTGAAACAAACAGAACCAGGAATACATTGTACTATGAAAGACTTGGTTCTTCTCTGTGGTTCAGTGATTCAAAACAATCCCAATAGACTTTGGACAGAAAATGCCATCTGCATCCAGAAAAAGAACTAAAGATACGGAATGTAAATCAAATTCTATTTTCAATTCTTTTTTTTCTGTTTTTTTTTTCCTCTCCAAGGTTTTTCTCTTTTGCTCTTATTTTTTCTCTCTCAACAGGACTCATAAAGAACTATGTATTAAAGGTAAATAAATTTTATTATCATCATAATAATAATTATTATTATCTTTTGCTAAAGCAATTGGGGCTAAGTGACTTGCCTAGGGTCATACAGCTAGAAGTGTTAAGTGTTTGAGACCAGATTTGAGCTCAGGTCCTCCTGACTTCAGTGTTGGTGTACTATCCACTGTGCCATTTAGTGGCCCCCAAATAAATTAATTTTAAAAAGAAAAGAAAAAAAAGAAATGAGATCTGGAAATCAGTTTGAAGTGATCTCTGGTAAGCATAATGCTCTTGTGAGAATCAAAATGGCAAACTAGACTATGTCAAAGGCTGCAGTGATTAAGAAAGAATACTGAAAAAAGACCATTAGATATGGCAATAACTAGACATTTAATGATGTTGGAGAAAGGAATTGTGGTTGAATGAAGATGTGAGGATCAAGACAGTAAAGCTGAGTAGAGAGTGAACTTGCCCATAACTAATTAGAGTCTGTGGTAGAATTTCAATTCAGAGGATTCTAATCCCAGCTCTCTCTTCTGCAGCATCTACCCATACCTAAGCAGAATAGATAATTATATGCGAATGTAGTGAAATACTCTTTTGCAGTAAGGGATCATTTCCCAAAATCATAGTCTTCTTCAAATTAACACAGAATAAAGGAAAGAAAACCAGGAGAACAATTTTTGAAATAAAAACAATTTTGCAAAGAAAAATACTTTAGAAAGAATTTAAAACTCTGAAGAATGAGATGACCAATCACAACTCCAGAAGAAGCAAGAGCTGTCACATGACAGAGGCACACATGATAGCCACAAAGTGCAGAACAAGACATATTTTTGGAAATGTGTTCCAAACGAATTCTGTTTTCCTTGATTATACTTATACATGATATGATTGTGGTTTTCCCTTTATAACTTAGGTGAGCCATTATGGGAGTTGGGGCTAGGTGTTAGAAATATCATTAGAGAAAAAAGAAACATCTTAAAATTCAAAGATGGGGAAAAAGGAAGCTGCAAAGGAAATGAAACAGCTTTGAAATGAATATTGATTTTTTTTTTGTTTTTGTTCTCTTTTTCATATAGAGATTCTGTCTCCTTTTTAAAAATTTTCAATAAATTAATGTTATTATTAACATAATAACATAATGTTAATAAATCATTTAAGAAGACATGATTTCATTTGGTGTGATACCCTGGCCAGCCACTCTTACAGATTTTAACAATTCATGCATTATGGGTTTATGGATCTAAAGCTAAGAGGTTCCTAGGTCAATAAATGGACTTGGAGGATTTCTTTCTACCTGGATATTTTCCTTATCTCAGGAATGAACTTCTCCAAAAATGGAATAGCTGTCCCTCTTAGGACAAACACACAGTCCATCCCTGAGCTTCTACTTCAAATCTTTCCCTTTGCACAGGACATGTCAGATTGCAGTTTCAATGACATGGCCTTCAAGAATCCAATGAGACCTTGACTAAAGGAATCAATTGAATAATTTTATTGATTCCCTTTGCCTTTCAACTTCAGTCATGGCAGCCCTCTTATCTCCTTCAGATTGAATGCTCTGATGTGACCAGGCAAAACACATATAGCTGCAAAACGTACATATTGGCCAGGTATCCAATAGCCTTTCCAAGTAAGTTCTTATCTCTTAACTCAGAGGAAGAGGTGTGAGTCATTGTCTTTTTTCAGTGGCTTTCACTGATTTTCCATCTAATCAGAGCTCTGTTTTCTTTTTAGTGATCTTCTCATTTACATTTTTGTCCTCATTATGTTGATTGTTCTTTGGTTTTTGTTTACCAATAGGGAGTCACTGTGTTATTTTCTCATTGTTCTCACAATATTAATTTTTTTTGTATTCTTTGTCACTATTACCAATGTGTATGGCATGAAACAAAAGTTCAGAGTTGTTTTAAATAGAATTTCTTTTATTAGACTAATAATTGTGTTCCCTCCCCCAACACTTTGTCTTTCCCTGGTTTATGAGGAACATATTAATTTTACAAAAGGAATTTGAGAAATAATCTTTTTCTTCTATTTTGCTTTTGGGGGGAATTTCCTATTTTTGTAGTCACTCCTTAACTTTCTTTGCTCCATTTTCTTGGGATATACTTATTTGTAGTGGTTTCTGATAATCATGCCTCTGTTGTTCATTTAAAATTAATACTTTATTTTTCCTCCTTTGGTTTGTATGATTTACTAATGAAGAGTCTAAAATTTTTGCTTTTTGAAAAATTAGTTCTTTAGTCTTTTGATTGTCAAATTTCTCAGTTTTTCTTAAAATTTTCTATCTTTAAGAAATATTCTTTAGGGGTTTCTAATTTTTTTTTTTTGTTATATAAAACTACATGCTCAGTTTATAGCTTCTCTCTCTCTCTCTCTTTCTCTTTTGATTTTATTAATAAGCATTTTCAGAGATTAAGAGAATCACATTTGAAGATGTCTTAACTTGGTCCCATGATTTTGAGATGTTGTTCACTGTTATTATTATTAATGAAATTATTTATTATTTATATTATTTATTCTTGAGTAAAATAGAAAATGCTTTTACCTACTTTTTTTCTGAGATTGTTCAAAAACATGCTTAGGATTTAAAGAGAACACCCTGTTTGTTCCTGACTCTACTCTTGCCACAGAAGAGTCATTTGGAGGACTTTGGGGACTGCAAGTAATCTGTAAAAAAGTTGCATGGATAGTCACAGCAATGGTGAAGTGCTTGGGCTAATCAGTGGAAAACAGGGTTTATAAAAGGTCATAATTACTTATCCCAAGGGTAAAAAAAAAAAAGTCATGCCTACTGATGATTACTTCGTTATAGTTTGACATCAGTGCATGTACCCACTAAGAAAGTGTTCCTAACTTTTGGAACAGAAATTTCATTATGATAAATGGAAGAATATTATCAGAAGGGGGTATTTCTTTTATTAGATTTTCCTTTTGCTTTACTAAATGTTTTGTTGTTATTGGTGGGATAGTTTGCTTTATTTAAATTAAAACAGGTTAATGTGTATGGGCTATTTTTGGGGTAAAATACCTGAACCTAGGTCTATAAGAGATAAAGCAAATAACCTCTCTCAAGATTCTTCATTTTCTCTTTGGAAGAAAAGGAAAGAGATGAGTACATGTATATAAATTTATGTATGAAACTATAACATGTTCAAATTCTTCAAAATTCTATTATCATTGCAAAGTGAAATGAGCAGAACCAGGAAAGTATTGTATAAAGTCAAAGCAATATTGTTCAATGATCATCTGTGAATGACTTAGCTATTCTCAGCAAAACAATGATCTAAGATAATTCTTAAGGACAAATAATGAAAATACTTTCCACCTCTAGAGAAAGAACTGATGGACTCTGAATACAAACTGAAGCATACTTTTTTTTTTTTTTTTGGTCTGTGTTTTCTTTTTACAACATGGCTACTATGGGAATATGTTTTGCATGACAGCACATATATAACTTATAGCAATTTGCTAGCTTTCTCAATGAAAGGGCAGAGAGGGAAGAGAGAATTTGGAATGCAAAAAAAGGAATGCTAAAATTGTTTTTACACATAATTGGGGGAAAATAAAATATTAAATTAAAGATAAAGAAAAATAATAAATTATCTTATGTTTTTATTTTTATCTCTTTCATGGTATTCAGATAGGAACAGTACAGGAATGACTTGTTATTCCATTACAATTCATTTCTATTTCATATTCTATAATTTATTGAACCAGTATATAAAATAGCTTCTTTTTATAGTAGTTGTTGTTATCATTATCACTATAAGTATTATTAATAATTTATAAGGCATCTTTATTATGGCTATTCCTATCCAGAAGGTCATCTGGCTAGAATTACTTTGACCTTTTATATCTCCAGTTTTTATTCTGTCTTTCTTACTTTTTTTTTCTGGTCAAGCTATCCAACTTGGGTTCTTTTTCCTTCTTTTCTCCCTCCTTATTAGCTTTGGTCCCAGTGTTGCCTGCTGTACCCAAAAACAAATAATGGTTTATTTTTTCTGGAGAAGGGGAATGCCATTTGTCAGACAAAACTGCATATGATACTGCACTCCTAAGATATGGATTAAAATATAAAAGATATAAGTGAGGTCTTTAAAAATATAAAGCATAACTCATAATATCTGGAGAGATATTCATTATTCACAAATGTATCATGCCAATATAATTTAAAATAATGATATAAGTTAACTTGCAGATTTAGTGTTTTGGCACATCACTAAGGGATTATTTTCTGGAAATAGACAAAAGAATGACAAAAATTCATTTTAGAGAAATGATATATCTAGGATCTTAAGGGAAATAATAATGAAAGAAAGTAAATATGAAGAAAGAATACCAGATTCTAGTCACTAAATTATACTACACAATAAACTTATTTGGAACTGTTTGTTTTTAAAGATAACATTACAAAAAAATTAGATAAGGGAGAATAGTTGAGGGTTTCATAAACAATAATATAATTCACTTAGGGGGAAGAACATCGTATTTGACAAGAACTACTTGAAAAATTATAAAGTAGCTTATGAAAAATTTAGACTAGCATCTTACACAATCCATTAAAATAAGCTCCAAATAGAGATGATAAATGGATGTTAAAGATGATGTCATAAAACAACAGAAGAAAATCTGGTTGTGTACTTTTCACAACTATGGCTAGAGTCAAAAGTTTTAACTAAGCAAAAGATATATGTGATCACAAAATTTTAAAAAATGCTACCAAAAATTTTGATATATAATTTTAGTGTTCTGTCCTCTCTCATCATCTATAATAATTCTTTTTCTATATGATAATTTTCCAAATATTTATATACAGGTTGTAAACTTTCATTACCTTCCTCCCTCCTCCCTCCTTGATAATCATCTTTTCCACAGGCTAAATATGCCCAATCAATTCCTGCCATCTTCATCCAGCAATCTCTTAAGACTCTTTATTATCCTGATAGCACCTCCTTCCAAATTTTTCCATAGTTACTCAAAGTTCTTCTTAAGACATTTTGCCCATGTAATTTTGAGGTTGGAAGCACTGAATGTTTAGAAAATAAACTAATACCTCTTAATCACATTCCCAGCGTGGCATATTTGAGGGATATTATATAAAAGGAATAAAAAGTATATTTGCTTGGCTGGAGTGTATAATGCATGTGTAGTTTCCAAATCACTTCTCTATATTTCTCCCAAACTTTTCAACCCAGAACTTGAACTTTCATTATCTAGATCCAATCTATTATTTAGGAATAATTTCAAATTATTCTCTCTTATATATATTTTTGGCTTGCAGGCACTATCTCTTGTCACCTGAATCAGACAGTCTAATTCTTGCTTTCACATGGGTGCTTGCACAGAAGCTAACATATAAATCTACAATACACTACTTCCTTAGTATTGCTTCTTAAAATTTGGAGCTCCCTTCATGTTTTGGATCCATTGCCTCTTTCTTTGGAAAGTTTTTCTTCATTCCTATACTTATTAGTTTTCCCTCTTCTCCCCCTTTCTCTGTCTATGTCTGTCTCTGTCTCTGTCTCTCTCTTACTGTCTCCTTTTCTCTTTCCTTAAGTTTCACCAGTTTATGGATTATCTATATACTTGTTGAATCATCCCAATAGAGTGTAAGCTCCTTGAGGCCAGAGACTGTTTCTTTGTTTTGATTTTTCCTACCCCAAACTGTCTTACTTTTATAATAGGTAACTAATGCATATACTGTGGAATGGGTCATTGAATTATAAAATTCTTGAATGTGGTTTCATCATAGGTGACATTTTTGGACACCTGAAAATGTTAGCAAATGCAGAATGTGTATCTTTGCAAAACCAAAAAAATACAAACATTGATTTAGAGCTATGAAAAGCATCTTATACCCCCATCTAGTCTAATTCCCTCAATTAACAGATGAGAAAACTGAGACCCAGAGAAGCTAAGTGACTTGGCCGGGATCATTATTGTTGTTCGGTTGTTTCAATTATATTTGATTCTTTGTGACCCCATTTGGGGTTTTCCTGGCAAAGATATTGGACTAGTTTGCCATGTCCTTCTGTAGCCCAGAATCAGAGGCAGTTAATGATAGAACTAGAATCTAGATCAAGGTCTGCTAACTAGAAACCAATGTTTCTTCTCCCTATATATCATGACTTCTCCTTGAGGCATTCTATTCTTGATTCCTATTTTCTTAAACACACTAAAAGTGCTTTTATTGCAAAGAGTCTCCCAAATCCCCCTAATAATACTGGTTATAATTCACTTGTACAGTAACACAAGTGCACTGAGTGCTCTTATTTTGTGATATAATGACTTCATTCTTTGATCCCAACAGTCCATTCCATTGGCATCAGCCATTGTGCAGAGCCCATGGAAGCACTGCTGTAGATTGACTCGCTTGCTCTTGGGAACCTTTCTAATGACAATTCATTGCCCTTATGGCCATTATTGTGATAGAAAGCTTGATATGTTTTGAAATTTTTGGCACAGTAAGCGCTTTTGTTATTGCTGGCAGAATTAAAATCTAGCTTCAGTGAATTATGTTATATACAAAAAAATACACCTCACTCCATTGGGAGTAATCTGCCCTACACAAATCCAGGCTAACATTTCAATGGAATTGTTAATCAGGGACTATTTACAGCTGCACCTGCTTTTATTTGTGCATGAAGCTGTGTAATCACCATTGCTTCTTTCAGATCATGGCAGCCAATAACCATGAGTGTACCAGAAGGGTAATTAAAAAGAATCCCCATCTGCTCTAGGATAGTAGGGGAAAGAGAAAGATTGATTGAAATGCAAAGGTCACCAAGGGAAGCCACTGGAGCCACCAGAGAGTTCAAATTTGAGAGTTCTTGGATCCACACATGGAGATGACCATCCTTCTCCATCTTTCTCAAAGACCTTCTTTTTCCTATGATGAATAAGAATGTTAAGCCCCCCAAAAGTAATAGTCAACCTTATTATGACAGCTTATCCTAATTCACTATTATTAACTAATTAAGGAAATAGGTTGGGAGTGAGGGATGAAGTTTTCACCAGGAACTCTAAGATCAATGTGGAAAATGATTCCCAGCTAGGTGGTAAAGTGGATAGAGCACCAGGCCTAGAGTAGGGAAGACTTGTCTTCCTGATTTCAAATGTAGCCTCAGGCACTTACTAGCTGTGTGACGCTAGCCAAGTCATTCAGCCCTGTTTTCCTCAGTTTCCTCATCTATAAAATGAGGTGGAGAAGGAAATGGCAAACCAGTTTTTCTACCAAGAAAATCCCAAGTGGGGTTATGAAGTATTGAACATGACTAACAAATTATTGAACAAGAATTTCAAAATGAAATTTATCTGATATCTTTTTTAAGAAAAAAAAAAGATGAGTTCATTTTTAACAGGTTTTTTTAGAAAACATTTCTACTAAGGATTTATTCATTATGTAGTAGGGAATGATAGCAAGACCCTTATAGAGAAGAATTCATACCATCACTTTCTGAGTCCCATAGATTCCAGCTCTATAGCATCTTTCTCAAATATCTGTTCTCTCTTTTTACTGGCATATACCCGGACTATTTTTATAATCTATAATTACTTTCCCACTTCTACCTACTCAATCATCTAATCTGTTCTTTATAATGATGTTTCCTATGTATTAAATTCAGACATGTAACACTGAAAAAAAAGTCCCTATTTCCACACCAGTGCAGTGCTAGTAAATATTTAACAACCATCTCTTTTTTAAAAGAAAAGTACATAGGATAGACTTTTATGGTGAATCTGCATTATTGACACTTTCTCCACCACTTAAATTCAGACAATAAATCAATAAATGAAGCCTTGATTTGTAGCATTTATCTATACCTGTTTTATCAAATGAGGAAAGTGAGACTGGCAGAAGTTAAATGACTTACTTAGTATCACACAATTAGTAAATGTGTGAAAGAAAATTTTAATTCAGTTCTTCCTGATCCCAAGTCCTAAGATCTCTCCACTGATTACATTACCTTCTGTTGCATTCTTGCTGATCATGAACAACCAAATTCAGAGTTATTTCTTTCATGAAGCCTTTCATGATTCCTTGTGTCAATAATAAATTTTCTTCTGGGATGTCTCTTTGTTTCACATATTCCTAAGATGCTGATTTTGTAATGTTATATACTTTAGAAATCTATGTTTCTATCTTGCCCTTCTACTAGACTGAGAGTTCTTTTAAGGGAGAAATTGTGTCTTATGATCCTGTTCATATCTATATCCCTTAATGCTTAGCAAAAGATTCTGCATAGAGTAGGCACATAATTGTTTATGAAGAAAGTGTACATGACAACAAGGCTATATATTTATTGCTTTCTTCAAACCTCTTCAACAATTTAACTTCAAGAGAAAGAGACTACACACCCAATAGAAAATGTAGCTAAATCCACAGGAGAAGGTTAAAAAAAGACAAAAAACAAAACCCAAACAAGGAGGCCAGTGACACTGGATGATAAAGCATATGTAAAGTGAGATGTAAGTGAAATATAAAAATATAGAAACTTAGGGAGGGACCAAGTTATAAAGAGCTTTGAATGTCCAGCAGAGAGTTTATATTTGATTAACTGAATACAAAATCAATGTCTATTGATTTTTAAAACCAATAATTTCTATCTTCTGACTGCTGATTTTACCTGGTTCTTCCCCAAGGTCAGAGTGCTCTATCTTCTGATGTCCTTACCTTCCTTCAAGAATCAAATTCTACCTCTGAAAACAGCTTTTTTAGTTCCCCCTCAGTATTAATACCTCCCCCGAGAGTATTTCTTAATATTCCATATGATTAGTCCCCTTGGTTGTATATCATTGGTTGTATATGATTACTTCCATTAGACAGACTGTGAGAGCCTTGAGAGCAGAAATGACTTTTGCTTGTCTTTGTATCTCTGGTTTAGTACAGTACTGAGCCGGGCACATCATAGGTGCTTAATAACTGCTTGCTAACCTGACTTGAAAATAGGAAAAAAACTCAATGTAAATTGAAAGGAAAAAAAAGAACCAGAATACAGTATAATTTTAATTACCAAGTCTGATTCAAGAAGATATGAGAAAATGTATCCCCCCTTTTTGCTGAGGTATAGGGCTATAGGAGTAGGGCATTGCTTATATAATCAGGCTTGGTTTATCTGTTGGTTATTTTTCTTAACTGCTTTTTTCTTCTCTCAAAAGAAATTCTTTTATGTTACAAAGAATGACCTTTTTTGTTAGGAATGAGTAGGTATTTATTCAGGAGTGAAAGTAATGTAAAAACAAAATATTGATAAAATACAATTTGAAGCAAAATATATAAATGGTCGATATTGTTTCCATGTGGGGGAAGGGGAAAAGTGAGCACACATCTTTCTGTTTCCAAATGAGAAAAAGACAAAAACAGAGAGTAGCATGTACTTTTATTTATAGGTACAATATTAGGTGGTTTTCTTCAGCAGATTTTAAGGAAAATTACCTTGAAGGTTATATGTGATTTAATATATATATATATATATATATATATATATATATATGTGTGTGTGTGTGTGTGTGTATAAACTTTATGTGATTATGCATAATACATATATATGCATATTTATACATACATACATGTATGCATAAATGTTGACCTAGATATAAATGTATTGACTCTGCTTCCTATCTTCTCAATTTTTCTTCTTCAAATGATATATTTTATGATATGATTGTTTTAAAATGAATTATAAACTTAACAAAAACTAAATATTTAAATATAATAACAGTTTTAATCATATGCTGTAATATTATTCTCTAAAATGTAATGCTCTCTGGGAGCAGATTTCTTGGGGGGCTTCTGGAGGCAGCCTTAGTTTCAGTTCAGTAATCACCCCAAATGCAGCCAGGTATTAAAGTCCAAATCCTTTATTGTCTCCTTTAAAGTTTCGTCTCCTTCACTTGGGACTCAGCTAGTTCCTATCTCTTTGGTTCCAAGAACTTCTGCTCCCACCTGCCTTCTCTGGCTTCTGAATCTCTCCCTTTCCCCCCGCCCCGAATCCTGGTTGAGGTTCCTAGCTTATATATGCTCTCTTAAAGGTGTAAATCTTGTAGAACTTTAGTTAAGTACTAAGTACATGTACTGAAATAAAGAAGTGTTAAATACCATGCTAAATAATCATTGTCTCTATCAATTCCATTGACTTAGCACCTTGTTTCAAGTTCTGGCCCATAACAATGTGCTAAACAAATTTTTTTCTGTTTCATTAACATAGGAACTCCTAGTCTAGAAAGTCAGTTTCCTTCAACAATGCATATGAATTCATATATAATTGGTGTTTTAAAGAGTTAGTTGACTGATATGGTGAGATGTTAATCTACTGTCTTGCTCACTTTTCAACCACTAGAACATGGCTCTTAAACTCATCAGTTAACAAACAAATTTTCTCTTGGTATTTTAATGGTCTTTTCCTTTTTTAAAAGTTATCTGATATTCTGCCAAGATTTTTTTTTAATAAAAATAAACAAGGACATCCATCTCATTATTATGCAAATTTATTTTCATCTTTGTACTAAAGAATTATTTTAAAATTTTTTATGATTTATTATCAGTAAATGTTTTATTTGTATACCTATTTTACATACCTATATACCCAGGATCTTATAAAAATTTCTCCTGTGAAAAGGGGTCATTAAGAAGGTTGGTTCTATATCATAGTTTCAAATTTTTTCCTTCAATAAGTCACATCACTTAACAGTTACATATATAAAAGCAATGAGCTGATCATCGACCATGAAAGTATAAACTCAAAGCAATATAATCTCTGCTTCAAAAAGTATACATGTTAAAAAAAGAAAGACAATACATAAAAGAAGGATGAAAAGACTAGGTGTTAGGGGAAGTATCCATGTGTGGTCATGAGGCCAAAGTATAGAAAATCAGAAGAAGAATGAGGAGAGGAATAAAATTTGACTAGTCTTGGCACTACCTCTCCATAGAACCTCCATGAAGAATTTATCAAAGGGAGAAGGGGTCATAGAGGCCTTTTTTTCTAATCTCATCCTTTTTGATCTCTGCAGTTTTTGACACTGTTTTGACACTCTTCTGGATTCAGCCTCTCCCTGGATTCTCATGCTATTGTTATATCATAGCTTTCTTTTAGGTGTCTATGTTTCTCTATAAGAGTTACCATGCCATGCATGGGTATTCCCTGTGTTCCATACTGCATACCTCTTCATCATTCTCTTTACTTTTTCTCTTACTCAACTTTAATTTATCTTTCTTAATACCTCTGGATTCCACTATCATCACTATGGGCATGATTCCCAAATTTGTATTTCAAGGTCTTCCTCTCCTCTAAGTTATAGTACTGCTTCTGCAAGTGCTTGCAGGACAGCTCCAGCTGAATGTTCTTCAGTTACTCAACTTCTATACTTCCCCAAGGGAACTCATGATCTTTCCGCCTATATCTATTGTATTTCCTTACTTCTCTGTTTCTCTGCCAACAGTACCACCATTCTTCCAAGTATCTAGATTTATAAGTTGATTGTTGTTATTCAGTTGTTTCAGTTATGTCTAACTCTTCATCTCTTCATTTGGGATTTTCTTGGCAAAGATAGTGGTATAGTTTTCCATTTACTGATTATTTTATAATTGAAGAAGCTGAGTTAAACAACATTAAGTCACCTATGCGGGGTGACACATCTTGTAAGTGTCTGAGGGTCAGATTTGAACTCAAAAAATGGGTTTTCCTGATTCTGGGTCAGGAGCTTTACCCCTCATGTCACTTAAGTACCCTCACAGTCTAGGAGTCATCCTCAACTATTTAACACATTCCTTATCTAGTTAATATCTAAGCCTTATGGTATTATCCCCGTATCACCCCTTTCTTCCATCCCTTTCTCATTATGTACAACATATCTATACTAGTTCAAGTTCTCCTCACTTTATACTTGTATAAAAGCTGCAACTAGTTTCCCTGCATCTAGTCTTTCTGTACTCTAATCTAACTTCCACATGACTGTCATATAGATATTTCTGAATGCAAGTGTGCCCATGTTACCAAATCTCAAGTTGTTACTAGGGCTATTTCCTTGGGGATAAAATGTCAGCACCATGGTTTGTTGGTTTGTTCTTTAAATTCCCTCACCAGTTGGTTTCCAGGTACTTTCTCAGATTTGATACACATCAATCAAAACACACACTTGACTACTTGTTCATCCCCATACACAACATCCCTGCTTTTCTGCTTGTGTACAAGCTTCCCCCAAGGGGAAGCCCTTTCTCTTCACTGTGACTCACCTAGTTTTTGGTAAGTAAAGTCAAATCATCAAGTACTTAGTAAACACATACCATATACCAGAGTCTATGATAAGCACTGGGTATACAAAAAACAAAACAATAACAATCTCTCATTTCAAGAGGGACACACAATAAATATCTAATTCCTTCAAGAGATGTTTTCTGGCTTCCTTAGTTATTAGTTTCCTCATCTTACCAAATTATCATATATTTCTTCTGTATATATTTTATGAATCCTGAGAAGGATACATTTCTAATCACCTTCCAAAGTGCTTGAGAGTAGTGAATCTGTATGAGGAAGGGTTAAAAAAAAAAGTGTGGAAGCACACATTAAGCAGAGTGCTCAGGTTTCAGCTTCCTTTGCCCTAGAAAAGACTTATTTTTCTGAGTTTTGTGTTACTTTGGGTAGAAAAGTGATGTCCATCTATGTTCTATTTTGGATTGTCCATCTAAGAATCTAGAGAAGAGTGACCAGCTCTGCAGGATGGAGCAAAGTGAGAAGTGGGATGACTCCTGGAGAATTTTGGGGGCATATGAGGAAGTTCACTCTCCATTCCCAATGTTGTATACTGAGTGTCTGGAAATAGGTAGAGTAGAAACAGAAAGGGATAGATTAGATGAGAGGAAAACAAATGTTCTATAAACCATAGACACACAGTAAAAATAGGATTGAACTCCACTATTTCCCTGCTCAAAAGGCATGGTTGCTAAGGAAATATGAATAGTATGAAAATGGAATGGTTAATGACTTCATTAACCATCTTTATTTGTTTGAGCTACTTTACTATCCAGAGGAGGCTGGACTGAACTGAGAATTAGAATCAGCCAATCAGGAGGCAGACGAAGCATCCCTTAGGCTGGACATACTAGTGATTCTTTGCAGTGTCTGTTTACCAAACTCTGAATTACCATTGGTCTGCCAACAACTATAGAACCAGCTCAGACTGGATCATACTAACCCCTCAACAAATTAAGGGGACCGGAGACTTCCGGTTAAGATGGCGGAGAGGAGGCTCACAGTTGCATAAGCTCCGCGCTTTCTCTCACTATCCATTTCATTACAAGCCTCTGAATCAATGCTTGACTGAAAAAAACCCACAAATAGTTACCAAGAGAAGCCATCCTTGAGATCCGCCAAGAAAGGTCTGTCTTTACTGGAGGGCTGGGGCGGTTTTAGATCGGGCGCAGGCTGAGGGCAGCGGCAGTGAGAGCACGGGAGCAGAGCTGAGAGGGGGTGGGGAGTGATCGTAGCCATCTCTGCGGGGAGAGCTTCGCTACAGGTTTGGAACCTGCAGCAAGTCAACAGCCCAGCAGAGAAGCTAAAAACACCGGGGCTGAAGAACACAACCGCAAACAGCTGGAGTCTCTCAGGACCTGGCCGCCCCCCCCTTCCCCCCCCCCCCTCAGTGACTCAGCACGCTTTGGGATCTCAGAGCGCAGGCGCAGCACAGTCCTGCTAGTGCCTCACTGCTGCCCCCTGCAGTCTGTAGAGGAAGCTCGATAACACACCCAGCCCCCCCCCCCCCCCCCCAAAGAAAGACTCCAGTTTTTTCTGTTTTTCTTTGGTAGTTTGTCTCTGATTAATAGACAGAATGAGCAAGAAGCTGAAGAGGACTTTAACCCTTGACAGCTTCTACACAGATAGAGAGCAGACTCTAAATCCTGAGGAGACTAAAAACAGGCAGTCCCCAGGTGATTCCCCAAAGGAGGAGATTGTCTGTTCCTCAGCACAGATGAACCTCATAGAAGTGATTAAAAAGGCTCTCACAAGGGAGCTAGAAGAAAAATGGGGAAAGCAGAGTGAGGCTTGGCAAAAGGAGAGGAAGCTTGGGAAAAGGAGAGGGAGGCTTGGCAAAAGAGCCTGGAGAAGTCAGTTAAAGAGAGAGTGGATAAAGAAGTAAAATCCTTGAAAAATAGGATTAGTGAACTGGAAATAGAAAACAGCTCTCTAAAAAACAAAATTGGCGAAATGGAAAAAAATTCCACAGAACAAAAGAACTCAATTGGACAATTAGAGAAAGATTTTAAAAAAGTGAGTGAAGAGAATACTTCACTGAAAATCAGAATTGAACAAGTGGAATTGAATGACTCGAGGAGACAAGAAGAATCAGTCAAGCAAATCCAAAAAAATCAAACAATGGAGAAAAATGTGAAATACCTTCTGGGGAAGACAACAGACCTGGAAAACAGATCCAGGAGAGACAATCTGAGAATCATTGGACTCCCAGAAAAACATGATGAAAAAAAGAGCCTGGACACTGTCTTCCAGGAAATTATCAAAGAGAACTGCCCAGAAGTCATAGGAACAGAGGAAAAAATAAACATTGAAAGGATTCATCGATCACCCACTGAAAGGGATCCTAAAATCAAAACACCAAGGAATATAGTGGCCAAATGCCAGAACCCTCAGATGAAAGAAAAAATATTGCAAGCGGCTAGAAAAACCCAATTCAAGTATCAAGGAGCCACAATAAGGATCACCCAGGATCTGGCAGCATCCACATTAAAAGATCGAAGGGCCTGGAATATGATATTCCGAAAGGCTAAGGAACTTGGTATGCAACCAAAAATAACTTACCCAGCGAGAATGAGCATCTTTTTCCAGGGAAGAAGATGGACATTCAACGAAGTAAGCGAATTTCATCTATTTCTGATGAAAAAACCAGAACTTAACAAAAAGTTTGATCTACAAATATAGAACTCAAGAGAAATCTAAAAAGGTAAAGATTAATCTTGGGAACTATATTTTGACTATATAGATGTATAAAGAATACATGTATACCTTGTTCTAGAAATTGATGTGGAAAGGACATTGTACCAGAAAAAGGGGTAAAGTGGGGGTAGTACATCTCATGAAGAGGCATAGGAAACCTATTATATCTGAGAGAAAGAATGGAGGGGGATGAATATAGTGGGTATCTTACTGCCTTCAGAATTGGCTTTAAGTGAAAAATCTTAAGACATATTCAATCTATGGTGAAACTTCTCCCATCTCATTGAAAAGTGAGAAGGGAAAAGTGGAAAGGGAAGGAATAAGCTAAGCGGAAGGGAATACGGGAACTGGGAGGGAAAGGGGTAAGATAGGGGGAGGAACTCTAAGGCGGGGGGAGGGACACTAAAAAGGGAGGGCTGTGAGAAGCAAGGGGTGCTCACAAGCTTAATACTTGGAAGGGGGGGAAAGGGGAAAGAAGGGAGGAAAGCATAAACCGGGGTTAACAAGATGGCAAGTAATACAGAATTGGTCATTCTAACCATAAACGTGAACGGGGTAAACTCCCCCATAAAGAGGAAGCGGTTAGCAGAATGGATTAAAAGCCAGAATCCTACAATATGTTGTTTACAGGAAACACACCTGAAGCGGGGAGATACATGCAGGTTAAAGGTAAAAGGTTGGAGCAAAATCTACTATGCTTCAGGTGAAGTCAAAAAAGCAGGGGTAGCCATCCTGATCTCAGATCAAGCTAAAGCAAAAATTGACCTAATTAAAAGAGATAAGGAAGGACACTATATCTTGCTAAAGGGTAGCATGGATAATGAAGCACTATCTATATTAAACATATATGCACCAAGTGGGGTAGCATCTAAATTCTTAAAAGAGAAACTAAGAGAGCTGCAAGAAGAAATAGACAGTAAAACTATAATAGTGGGAGATCTTAACCTTGCACTCTCAGAATTAGATAAATCAAACCAGAAAATAAATAAGAAAGAAGTCAAAGAGGTAAACAGAATACTAGAAAAGCTAGATATGATAGATCTCTGGAGAAAATGTAATGGAGACAGAAAGGAATACACTTTCTTTTCAGCAGTTCATGGAACCTATACAAAAATTGACCATATATTAGGACATAAAAACCTCAAACTCAAATGTAGTAAGGCAGAAATAGTAAATGCATCCTTTTCAGACCACGATGCAATGAAAATTACATTCAACAAAAAAGCAGGGGGAAGTAGACCAAAAAATAATTGGAAACTAAATAATCTCATACTAAAGAATGATTGGGTAAAACAGCAAATCATAGACATAATTAATAACTTCACCCAAGAAAACGATAATAATGAGACATCATACCAAAATGTATGGGATGCAGCCAAAGCGGTAATAAGGGGAAATTTCATATCTCTAGAGGCCTATTTGTATAAAATAGAGAAAGAGAAGGTCAATGAATTGGGTTTGCAATTAAAAATGCTAGAAAAGGAACAAATTAAAAACCCCCAGTCAAACACTAAACTTGAAATTCTAAAAGTAAAAGGTGAGATCAATAAAATTGAAAGTAAAAAAACTATTGAATTGATTAATAAAACTAAGAGTTGGTTCTATGAAAAAACCAACAAAATAGACAAACCCTTAGTAAATCTGATTAAAAAAAGGAAAGAGGAAAATCAAATTGTTAGTCTTAAAAATGAAAAGGGAGAACTCACCACTAACGAAGAGGAAATTAGAGCAATAATTAGGAGTTACTTTGCCCAACTTTATGCCAATAAATTCGACAACTTAAATGAAATAGAAAAATACCTCCAAAAATACAGCTTGCCCAAACTAACAGAGGAAGAAGTAAATATCCTAAACAGTCCCATCTCAGAAAAAGAAATAGAACAAACTATCAATCAACTCCCTAAGAAAAAATCCCCAGGACCAGATGGATTTACATGTGAATTCTACCAAACATTTAAAGAACAATTAACTCCAATGTTATATAAACTATTTGAAAAAATAGGGATTGAAGGAGTCCTACCAAACTCCTTTTATGACACAGACATGGTACTGATACCTAAACCAGGTAGGCTGAAAACAGAGAAAGAAAATTATAGACCAATCTCCCTAATGAATATTGATGCTAAAATCTTAAATAAAATATTAGCAAAAAGATTACAGAAAATTGTCACCAGGATAATACACTATGACCAAGTAGGATTTATACCAGGAATGCAGGGCTGGTTCAATATTAGGAAAACTATTAGCATAATTGACTATATCAATAACCAAACAAACAAAAACCACATGATCATCTCAATAGATGCAGAAAAAGCATTTGATAAAATCCAACATCCATTCCTAATAAAAACACTTGAGAGCATAGGAATAAATGGACTTTTCCTTAAAATAGTCAGGAGCATATATTTAAAACCATCAGTAAGCATCATATGCAATGGGGAAAAACTGGAACCTTTCCCAGTGAGATCTGGAGTGAAGCAAGGTTGCCCACTATCACCATTATTATTTAATATCGTATTAGAAACACTAGCCTCGGCAATAAGAGTCGAGAAAGATATAAAAGGAATTAGAGTAGGCAATGAGGAAACCAAACTATCACTCTTTGCAGATGATATGATGGTATACCTAGAGAACCCCAGAGATTCTACCAAAAAGCTATTGGAAATAATTCATAATTTTAGCAAAGTAGCTGGCTACAAAATAAATCCCCATAAATCCTCAGCATTTTTATACATCACCAACAAAACCCAACAGCAAGAGATACAAAGAGAAATTCCATTCAGAATAACTGTTGATACCATAAAATATTTGGGAATCTATCTACCAAAGGAAAGTCAGGAATTATATGAGCAAAATTATAAAAAAGTCTCCACACAAATAAAGTCAGACTTAAATAATTGGAAAAATATTAAGTGCTCTTGGATCGGCCGAGCGAACATAATAAAGATGACAATACTCCCTAAACTAATCTATTTATTTAGTGCTATACCAATCAGACTTCCAAGAAAATATTTTATTGATCTAGAAAAAATAACAACAAAATTCATATGGAACAATAAAAAGTCGAGAATCTCAAGGGAATTAATGAAAAAAAAACCAAATGAAGGTGGCCTAGCTGTACCTGATCTAAAATTATATTATAAAGCAGCAGTCACCAAAACCATTTGGTATTGGCTAAGAAATAGATTAGTGGATCAGTGGAAAAGGCTAGGCTCACAAGACAGAATAGTCAATTATAGCAATCTAGTGTTTGACAAACCCAAAGCCCCTAACTTCTGGGAAAAGAATTCATTATTTGATAAAAACTACTGGGATAATTGGAAATTAGTATGGCAGAAATTAGGCATGGACCCACACTTAACACCATATACCAAGATAAGATCAAAATGGGTCTATGACCTAGGCATAAAGAACGAGATTATAAATAAATTAGAGGAACATAGAATAGTTTATCTCTCAGACTTGTGGAGGAGAAAGAAATTTGTGACCAAAGATGAACTAGAGACCATTACTGATCACAGAATAGAAAATTTCGATTACATCAAATTAAAAAGCCTTTGTACAAATAAAACTAATGCAAACAAGATTAGAAGGGAAGCAACAAACTGGGAAAACATTTTCACAGTTAAAGGTTCTGATAAAGGCCTCATTTCCAAAATATATAGAGAACTGACTCAAATTTATAAGAAATCAAGCCATTCTCCAATTGATAAATGGTCAAAGGATATGAACAGACAATTTTCAGAGGATGAGATTGAAACTATTACCACTCATATGAAAGAGTGTTCCAAATCATTATTGATCAGAGAAATGCAAATTAAGACAACTCTGAGATATCACTACACACCTGTCAGATTGGCTAAGATGACAGGAAAAAATAATGATGAATGTTGGAGGGGATGCGGGAAAACTGGGACACTAATGCATTGTTGGTGGAGTTGTGAACGAATCCAACCATTCTGGAGAGCAATCTGGAATTATGCCCAAAAAATTATCAAAATGTGCATATCCTTTGATCCAGCAGTGTTTCTATTGGGCTTATATCCCAAAGAAATACTAAAGAAGGGAAAGGGACCTGTATGTGCCAAAATGTTTGTAGCAGCCCTGTTTGTAGTGGCTAGAAACTGGAAAATGAATGGATGCCCATCAATTGGAGAATGGCTGGGTAAATTGTGGTATATGAATGTTATGGAATATTATTGTTCTGTAAGAAATGACCAGCAGGATGAATACAGAGAGGCTTGGAGAGACCTACATGAACTGATGCTAAGTGAAATGAGCAGAACCAGGAGATCATTATACACTTCGACAACGATATTGTATGAGGACATATTTTGATGGAAGTGGATTTCTTTGACAAAGAGACCTGAGTTTCAATTGATAAATGACGGACAAAAGCAGCTACACCCAAAGAAAGAACACTGGGAAACGAATGTGCACTATCTGCATTTTTGTTTTTCTTCCCGGATTATTTATACCTTCTGAATCCAATTCTCCCTATGCAACAAGAGAACTGTTCGGTTCTGCAAACATATATTGTATCTAGGATATACTGCAACATATCCAACATATAAAGGACTGCTTGCCATCTAGGGGAGGGGGTGGAGGGAGGGAGGGGAAAAAAAAATCGGAACAGAAATGAGTGTCAATATAATGTAATTATTAAATAAAAAATAAAAAAAAAAGGAAAAAAAAGAAAAAAAAAAGGTTGCAAAATATAAAAAAATAAAAAAATAAAAAATAAAAAAATAAAAAAAAAACAAATTAAGGGGACCCAAGGATGTTTTACTCTGATTTATTTCCCTGTTCTCAGAGGGTATTTTGTAATCTTTAAGAATAGCCCAGACTAGTGATTGAACCTGATTAGACCATGATGTGATGCCTCTCCCCACCCAACTTTTAGTTTTTGTCTTTATAATTCCTGCTCTCTAACCATGCCAAGACTTGGTTCTAATTGTAGTTCTGGCTGCTATCTTCCCTCCCCCTGTAAAAGGAATAAAAGCACATATATTACCTAACTTTTATTTGTCTTTCTTAGACTAAATTCGAGGTTGATGGCAGGTAGGAAATCTCAAACTTGCTAGGTCCCTCTGTTTATTCTTTGATCCTTCCATTCATCAAGATGGGGAAGAATGAGAGAAGAGAACCCCAAAGCTTGCAATTCAAAAGCCACTAAAGACTGTTTTCCACACTACTTTACAGTGTTTCTAAAGAATTTTCTTATAGACTTTCAATAAATTTCAATTTATTTGCCATTAATGGAAAAAGAGTATATTATCAGTGCCTTTGAATGAAGATAGGAAAGAAGAGAAAGAGAGAGGGACAAGGAGGGATTTAGGCAGGGAGGAAGGAGATGATGTGGGAGAAAGGGGAGAAAGGAGAGATGAAGAGACAGAAAGGTCACAAGTGTGAGAAGTAGTGACTGAGCAAAAATGAAAGGATTTTAGGGCAATTTTTAGCATATTCCAGGTCATACCTTTACATTCACAGCAAACTTGAAACCAGAAGGGGACAAGATTCCTCATGAACATTCAGAGTGCCTTCTATAGAGCAGAAGGGAAATTTAGGGTCACATAGAAAAGGTCTCCAAGGGCATTCTCTCTCCTCTGCTGTAACCATTTTGTTCCTGTCTAAAGGACAGCTCTACCATTTGACAAAATTTGTGATATACCTCTTATTTGGTTAATTGACAACTCATTATGTGGAAGTCTGCTTCTCTTGGTAGAGTTCAGAAAGCTGGGGAATAAGCCAGGTGTGAGTAGTCAGAAGTTTAAAGAATTGCTATACATGAATATCTAACACAATCTACTTTATGAGCTGCACCTATACTAGAAGAAGGGCTCTCAGAACTCTCTAAAACTCCTTGAAGGAGAGATTCTCCATGGACCCTGTGTCTGTGGGACCTACCCCAGGAAAACAAGATAAATAGCTTCATTCTCTTATCTAGGTGAGGTTGGTTCAGTCCTAAACTGGAGAATTCAAACTCTATTCAATTCTAAGATTTTCTCAATTTCAACTTAAGCTGAAATCCAGCTTGTAGATAAAAAGAGCCAACTTGGAACTCCACCCACTAGCCCAGCCCCCATTGAGCAAGCCTAGCTTGTAGCCAAAGCTCCTCTTATAAAAGAGCCAATTTTAAACTCATTTCCTTGCAGAGATCCTAACATGCCATGCCATGCTATGCCAAGGAAACCTCTGCCCGCTGGAATAATATTCTCTTCCAGTATTACCCTCTCTTTATCCTCACCTATTTCAGTAATGAGATTTATGCCCCTCTGTTGGGGTCTCTCTACTAGAAACTTTACTTCCCTGCCAAGATTCCTCCACTACTTTATTTTCTGTCAGGACCTTGCTACTAAGGAAGTCAGCCTTTCTGTTCATGTATAGGATAGACTTCCCAATGCCAATAATAAACATCTTTTTATCAATCTAGGTTTTCAGTTTCATAAATTCCTTTATGAAAAATCTCTGTTTCTCCAAAAAGGGGGGTTCCTACTCATGTGCTGAAACCCAAGGGGATGTAGGAGAGCCAAACTTCTCCATTTGGTTCCCTGAACCCTGAACCTGCCACTAACATCATGTTTTGGTTCCCTGACAAAAAGAAATCCCCAAACCTAAACCTCATCATATTTACCTGTCTGTGAATATGTTGTATTCTCCTGGCATGTCCCCTCCTCCCTACCCCCAATCACAGAGAAATGCCTGGCCTATAGTAGATATTTAATAATTGCTTGTTGAGTCATAAATTTGCTTCATAAATTAATGAAATATCAACTCTTGTGTCTCTCTAGAATTATTGATCACCAAAATTACAGTTCTCTAGTTCTTCCTCCCAAAGAAGAAATGCAAGTTCCCAACTCAGAATTAGTTAACAAATGTTTTTTCAGTATTGAAAATCAGTCAATAAGCACACATTATTAAGCACCTACTATTTATATAGGTACAAAGATATAGTTCTATTCTGAAAGAACTTAAATATAAACATATAATTATGTGTGAAATAAACATATGGAAAATAGAGACAAAGTATCTACCAATATTCTGGAAAGGCACTAGTGAGGGGCCAGAAAGATCAGGGAGAATCTTATAAAAGGTGGCATCTGAGGGTATCAGATCAGATGTTGAATATCAAACAAACTTAAAGACCCTTATCACTTTAATCTTACTTTATGATTCCCCTTCTCTTTCTGTGATCCAATCAAACTATTCTTCTCCCTGTTCTTCCATTCCCATCTCTATTTTAAAAATTAACTTACTATGGTCTTTATACAAATTGAAGGTACATGCAAAAAAAAAAAGCCACATTTATGGAATGGTATTCATCCAACTTTGATATGACACAACAAAAAACTAACAAAATGTCTAAGAGTCTGCTGAATTATATTCATCTTGAATAACATTCTAACTTTAAAGGGTCCATATTTACAAAGTACTGTTAGATGAACAGTCTTGCATTATGCATCTCTCTTTAAATGCATGATAAAGAACAAAGATAATGGTTGCCACAAATCTCTATCCAAGGAGTTAAACTTAGGGGAGCTGATTTAAATTGCTAGATGGGCTCCGAAATGGAAACTGTTTTGCCTTCTTTTTTCCTTTGTGTTTTCCAACAAAATCACATCTGGGAACTAAACGTTGATTCTCTTGCTCATATTGCTTTATGCCAGGAGAACTCATCTGTGCTGGTTGGATAGGGATTCTAACAAATATCTCATGAAAGACCTAGATTTCTTGTGCCTATTACCTCATCCAGAGGGAACATCATATGTAAGAAGCAGCTCATTTATGGCTATTTGCAGAATTATCTTCACATACAAGATAGCCCCCACCTAAAATACTCAGATAATGTAAAAAGTAGATTTGAACACAATTACAAAATTTCTTGGTTAATTTCCTACTAAGTGTTATTGTCAATGGTAACTAGAAAGAAACCCACTTTTAATCTTCTTACTGATTTAGGGAGACAACATCCAGATTTTTTATTTCTAAGCCAAATTAGAAAGAAAAAGGTTTTTTTTTTTTTTTTCAACTTTCAGGAAACGTTAAAACTGATTAAACTGTCCCCAGGGGATTACTAAGTTCTCCAAAGTTCATTATAGTTCATTATAGGTTGCTCTACCTTTTAGAATCTAGAATTGCCATAAAATTTCAGTTCAACAACCACCCCTTATTTAAGAATCCTGCCTCCACCAAATACCCAACATTTGCTTTGTATTAACTTAAAAAGGTATGTGGGAGCCAATAGGAATGACCCTTCAAAAGACAATCAGTAAATTTTCAGTACATACTTTTACACCTTGGAAATGAACAAATGTTAAAAATCCGATATTGATTCTTTTCATTTTGTTCATTGTCTAGATTGAAAATTATTGAAAGTTATGTAGTTACCCATTGTTGCCAGTCCTGTTTATCAATCAGTATTGGGGACCATCCTAATAAGGGTGAAGATGCCATGTCTGCAGCTTTTTGTATTACCAGTTCTTTGTCAAGTACCCCTGCCTGCAAAGTGTCATGTTATTGCCACATTGTAATAGAACTGAGATGCAAGAGCCCAACCTCTTTTTTTTTTTTTTTTTTGAGGTGGACCTATCTGTATTATCTTATAGTTATTTATAAAAGCTGTCTCCACCTGGAAGCCATTGCTGATCTTCAATGATCAGCCCACCAATGTGTAGCTACTTTGATATATTTATTATAAAATCCTTTTAATTTTTTATTCTGTTTATTAATCAGGGCAAAAGCCCAAATGAAGAGTTTTTCCTTTCAACAAAGTGATAGAATAAATATTAGAAATGAAGATTAATCTTAAAAGTGTATTGCACACCCTTTTTTCTTTTTCCAGAGAGCTGATTGTTAAATGTTTACTAGCATACTCCCGAAATACATGTTATCTCTCATGCAGAATGCAAGCTTCTCAAGGGAAAGGATTATTGTGCTGTTGCTATCTTTGTATTTTCAGCATCTTATCACAGTGTTTAAAGAGATCTTTAGATTTGGAAGATAAAGTAGGGTAGATGACTTCACCCAATTCTGCTTCATTTAAATGCAACTCACATGCACATGTCAAGACAACCCCCTATGATGTCATTGGTCTTCTTTGAGAAATAAGGAATAGCAATCAAAAAAATCCAATAAGACTAATTGCCTAATAATTGATTGCTTTACTTTTTTTCTAAAAGGTCTGGACCAGATTTCTGTGAAAACTTATTTCTGTGACACTACATCATTTTGAATCTTTTAGAAGAATCTACTCATTATACCCAACTTAGGCTCATGGAAAGGAGCCTTTTAAAAAGTGAAGAATTCATTTTTAAAATTATATGTAACCAAGTCCAAGGTCCGATTACTACTTGGTCCCCTTGGATGCCATCAGCCTGCTTTTCCCCTGCTGCTTCCTCTGCAGCCTCTGATGATTGGAGAAAAAGATCAGTTGTGTTGGTTTATGACTTTGTGGCATTGAATTGGAATATGAACAAATCTCATTGCAATGGTGTAGGCTTGGACAACAGTGATTCTAGATAGTCAAGTTTCCAAATAAGTCAATTCCACAAAATCTTAGTGCAATGGGGCTGGAGACTGGGATAAATGTTAGGGCAAAAACTTTACCCAAGATTCTCTAGACCAAAAAGTATGTGACCTGTTGGCACTTTCCATGCTCACTGAGCTGCTTTAAATCATATAGACATTAAGCTTCAATATAGAGGTTAGTATTAAATATCATTTTCAAAAGATCAGATGAGATTCAGAGTGCCAGAGAGAGCACAACCTCATTCATAGTTGATACTATTTCTGGGAGGAAAGGGAATGGAAGGGGAAAAGAGGAAAGGAAGAGACATTTATAAAGTACCTACTATGTGATCAGTGCTTCAAAAATGTTATCCCATTTAATCTTCACAACAACCAGATAGGTGGGTGCTGTTATTATATCTATTTTAAAGTTGAGAAAACTGAGGCAAAACTGAAATTAAGTAACCTGCTCAGGGTCACAGAGATCCTAAATCTCTGAAGAAATTCTTGAGCTGAAGTCTTCTGGATTCTGGCCCCAGCCTTCTAGCTGCTACAGCAAATAAAGGCAACCACTCAGCTACCTAAAATAAGTGAGATAAGACAAAGTTAGCTGCAGGCTCCACTAGGAAGGCCTTAGGGAAACTCTACCAGCTAAAAGCCTTGGGGAATTATTGGATAAAAGATGACACTAATTTAATTAGCATATGAATGGTCTATGTTCATAGATTGAAATTGAGACTTAGACCTAAAAGAAAGGGAGAAAGAGATAGACAGATAAAGAGACAGAGACAAACACATAGAGACACAGAGAGACAGAGTGAGACAGAGACAGAAACAGAGATGAGGGAGATAGAGATGAGACAGAGACGGGAAGAAAAAACAGTGAGAACAAGAAAAAGATAGAAGAAAGATAGGACAGAAAGAAATAGAGATAGAGAAAGAGGGAAAAGTAGAAAAACAAGAGACAGAGAAAGGCAAAGAGATAGAGACAGAAAGGGAGACAGCAAAGGAGAATCTGAATCAGAGACAGAAGCAGAGGGAAAGAAAAGACAAATTGAAAGAAGTTGGTCTAGCAATAGGAAGACTTGGAATCAAGCCTTGCCACAGAACCACACTGGCTGGGCATGACACTTTACTTCCCAGTGATCTGAAACAACTTGGGAATTGAGAAAGCAAAGTGAAACCCAGGCAAGATCTGGACTTGTCACTAGGAATGAGTTCCCCATGCCAATGAAATCTCAGGTCCAGACCATTGTGGAATAGTCTTTTGGCTATTAGAGTGCCTCACCCAGAATCCAAAGTTATATGGAGCAATGAAAGGCAAAACGGTAGGTCATACACACCATGCAGGGAAGGTTACAAGTCCTAGCTCAGTCCTTCTCCATCTTTTAAAAGTCTGCCCACCTCAGGGCAAAGAGGCTTCTGAGCAAGAATTCTAGTGTAAAACTGTACAATGACTGTGTTTCATGAAAGCCCATATCACAGAAGAGGAGAAGGAAGGACCTCAAAATAGATCAGAGAAATAAGGACGATTTAGAGTTGGGCAGGACTCAGAAACTGATGCTCACAGAGAGTAATAGACCTTTCCAAAATCACATGATTTCTAAACAATGAATTTAGGTTTCCAGATTAGGTTTTAGGGATTTTTAGTTCTCTACTTTTTGCCCAAGATGAAGATCTACAAGTTTTTTTTTTTCAAAATGAAGAAAGATGGAAAGGAAGGAAGGAAGGGAGAGATGGAGAAAGAGAAGGAAGGAGGAAAGAAGAGAGAAAGAAAGAAAGAGAAAGAAAGGGGAGGAATCTAATCATCTCTCTTCTACCATCCAAGTTGTAAACTAATAAAATCATTTCTTTTACTAATTCAAACTTTTCACTAATTCAAACATAATACCTATGTTCATATAATATTCCTGTATACATATGTATTTGAAGGAAAGAATTCTTCAAAATCCAAGATACTCGACAAGAGATTTCATTCACATGGATCTGATTTGACCTACCTCTTAAACATTTCACACACAAAAAATCATATATTCAAAGCTCACAGTCATTCAGGCAGATTAACCAATCTTTCCTTTCTCTTTTCCTCTCTTCTCTCCTTTCCCTTTATTCTCCTTTGTAAAGGGGAAAAATAATTAATCTGATTCCTTGTCCCTTTTTCTTTCTCCCTCTCTCTCTCCATTTCTATATAAAAATCACAAAAATACAAGGATAATGAGCTTTTCAGCTAGGTCTCTCCATATTACCATTCATTGCCTGTTTCTTAGCTCTTCTCACATAAAACTTCAGTTTTTGTATCAGTAAAATATGCGTAACATTACAATCAAACCCTGTTGTGGTTGTGATAAAAAGGTCAACTTCAAAGGCTAAGTGAGCATCTGGCAAATCAATGAACACACATGTGTAAAAAGTATTCTTAAATTGAAGTATTTTGGATCTCTGCCTTTCCTATCACTACTTACTCCATTAAGATATTTTTAATCATAAACAGAAGGAGAATTGAGTCATCCTTTCTATTGATTCTATTCATCCTATTGGGAAATGGTCTCAAGGTTCTCCTTTGGAGTACCATGGAGAAACCTAGAGGGATTCCGTATTGTCCTACCTCAAGAGCAAACATCATGGTTGTGGTTTCAGACTCTGACCTGGTTCTTTGAAAGTATCCAATTAGTACACTGACCAGGACTGCCAAGACACTGGGAAGTCTGGGTAACAGATGCATTCATTTGCTAAACTACTGTGGAGGCCCCTAGTGGCTCATTTTTGCTAAAAAAGTAATTAACTAAGCACAATATAATAGTTCTGAGCCTATTAGGAAAGTTGCCTGGGAATTTAAATAAATTTGCTATGATTAGAAGTAATGAAATCTTGAAGAGTGCCAGATTTAATTGCAAAAGTTGCTCAGTTAGCATGCCTAATATTGGAACTTGGAAACTGGTGAAAATTTAAGTAAGGCTTCTCTTATTTCAAGGCTAAGTTACAGAAAAAAATCCCAAGAAACTTTAGTATTTTTTTTTTGGTGCTTTAAGAGATTCTTATGTGATATTGCCAACAAAATGATTAACAGTTCATACCTGCAACAACCATAATTTTAGGAGAAGGTGCTGTATTAAGTTCAAACTAGCTCCCTGGGGGCCTCAGGATCAGCCAGAGTCAGGATAAGTAAAAGTCCTTGGTCTTTAGGGGGAGAAGCAGGCAAACTGTCAGGAGTTTTGACAAAGATGTCTTCTCAGTTCTGGAGACCAAAATCTCCACCTTTCTCCTCCTCATCCACCAAGTAAAATTTGGCTTGTCTCAGGCCACCCTCTAATTCTTGCCTCTGATTATCTGTATACACCAAACACCCATGGGGAGAAGAGCCATTTTTCCAAACATATGCTAATAGAGTCATTGTCTAATAGGTAATTAGCCTTAAGTGCTTGGTTGTGTGATTCAAGCATACCTTTTTAGAATTTCAGCCTTTTACAATGCTGAACCAAAACAGCAAGAAAATATGAAGAAAATGTGAGGAGATTTTGAGTGGATTAGCTAAAGTGTCTAAGAAGCTAGTAAGGACTGAAATGATTGACTTGTATGTTAAAATAATTTATATGGTAACAGTTAATAGAAGACAAAATGAAATAACTTAATAACAAAAGTTTATTTTCTTGCACTGAACACAGGAATAAGCAAAAGAACACTGAATTCTTTGCTGCTCTACTCCCAAGGAGCTGGCATATGGAATCACAATCTATCCATGTCAGTTCATTGGATTGAAAGCTCTTTCAATCTGATATCAATTTTCTACTCCAGCCTCACTGGACATTATTCCCCTTCCTGAACTCTATAATTCAGTCAATTTGCCCTTATGGAGCTCCCTCATCCATGGCAATCCTTAATTTATTTGTACTGGGGTCCCTCAAAACTTCACTTGGATCTCTTTTGTATAAAACTTTTCATAATGCTTTCAATGCTAATGTCTTCTAGCACCTTGTACTTAACTACTATGTAAAATGTAGTAATTAACATATAATGTATAGTTTTATCTTACATGAGGTGTTCTAAAATTCTTAGTGCCATTTTGAATTACAAAAATTCAAAGTGGCACTAAGATTTTTTTTAGGACACAGATACTCTGTGTATGCAAGGAACAATATTATATAAATTATTTTTTGTAGCGATTACTGACTAATATGCTATACCCTATAACACCTATAATTGTTAAATAGATAACTATTATATGGAGACTGAGGAGTGGGTTAGACATGTAGGACAACCAGGAGAGAGCAGTGTCCCACAAACCTAGAAAGAAGGGAGATAGGGATTAGTAGCATCAATAGCTACTGAGAGCTCAAGGAGAATGCTTACTGAAAAAAGACCATTTGAATGGGTTACTTTAAAGAGAGCTATTAGGGTGGAAATTATGATTAAAAATCAACTACAAAGGGTGAGGAGAGAGAAGGGGGAGAGGAAGTGGAAGCTGTTTAGTTATGAAAGGGAAAAGACATATAGGATGCCAACCAGCAGGGATGGAAAAATAAATGCAGCTCTTTGGAGAATGAGGGAGATTGAAGAGAAGTGAAAGAGTGGAGATTATAGGAGAAGCAATATACTAGAGAAAAAGGGATGGAATGTAATCATTTGTACAGTTCAAAGGGATTGCCTTGTCAAGGAAAGCCAGAGGAAAAGGAAATAGTAGCAGAAGGCATCTGGGTGATGTAAGTAAGCTGACTGATCAGCTTTCCAGACTGAAAAACAGACTGACCAAAACCTTAGTATTAAGCTATTGCTATTTAGCAAATGAAAGGTAGACCCTCAGAGTGTAATGTGACCCTGGTGGGAAGGTTCATGGAAGGAAAT